>NC_136485.1:163489460-163586960 GCF_053919585.1 Euprymna scolopes | reverse complement strand
CTTTCATTTCTCCATAAAAATGTAATCACTTTTACAATGTTTTCTTGAATGCCTAGTTTCTTCAAAAACCTCATAAGACCTGTACGATTCACAGTGTAACAAGCCGTGTTGACTTAATTCAATGAACACCATGTACAACTCTTGGTTTTACACAAGAACGTTCTCAGGTACTTGACGCAAAATTCCTTCCGTGAAGAGCGCGAAAACCACACTGCGATGCGGGATACATACCTAATTATTATGTTGAGTATAACTCTGGCTAGAATTTTACCTACTATTTAAAGAATGGATGTGCCGTGGTTATTATCGCAGATATTTTGAAGACTTTTTTTCATAAAGCTGAAGGATGGAGGCATCCTTGAAATCTTGGGAATTTTTCCTGTTATTCAAATAGATACCAGACTTTAACATTGCTGGTGGTATATCATCATTACCTTATTGTGATTTGCATGATAGCGGCAAAGGCTTTTTGTAGATTCGGCAGTCCAGATATTTTTTCAGGAATCTGCTGAATTGAGCCAATAGCATCGTCATCTCTAACAGATGGAGGTGTTTACTATTGCCTCAAAATATTCTTTCGACCGGTTCAAAATATCGTTTCATCAGTCAACAAGATTCCATCTTTTGCCGAAACAGTTGAAGCTTTCGAGTGTTAAGGAGTAAAACTTGTCTTAATTTCCTCATAAAAGGCCTTGGTGTCTTTCCTATCAAATGGCGCTTGAATAGATTGTGCATGGTCAGCCCACAATATATTTTTCATGAGTCGCAATACTTTTTGCACTTGTGTTTTACATGTTTTATTAGCCTTTATTTTCATTGCAAAGATTTTGTCATCAATCCATACTTTGTGGGCACGGTGTATTTTTTGGATCTGATCGTGCGCTTAAAAATTCTGATCGTCGAATCCTAATGCTTACGTATTGATAAGCCTTACATTTCCATAAAAATTGCGTTCGTGGCATCACGTATAGCCTTCCAGGATTTTTCTTTTTGCTTGTCGAAAAACACAGCCTGAACATCAGTGGTTAAACGTTAATACATTTCAGGGCAGTTGATTTCCAAATTCGCCTGCGATGAAAAGAAAAATATATTTTTGCGCAGCAAAGCATGGTGTGATTAAAAACAACTGGCATGAAATTATCGTGTTAGCACAAAGTTTCGAATATCGCATTTCATTTGGATAACAAACTCAATCAGTTATTTAAACGAAAGTGCATCCAAATATTTTCGTGGCAGTCTTTCTGTTCGAATAATGTGTTAGTGCTAGTGCGTAGGAAAAATAGGAGATCTGTATCGTTCATATTTTGGAACTCGATGACGTTCTAAACCCCCTTTTCCTGGTTTGGGAATCGGTATCAACGCTAGCATTACACTCTCCCTCCATAATGGACCTAATCTTTGTGAAGAATTTCATCGATTATTCCCGTAAATTCTGATAAAAAATCGTCTTTCTATCGGGTCTATTTATTTTTTATGCATAGCAACATACAAGTGTTCACCGTCTCTCAAGTTCTAACTTAGGGGTTAATGTCATGATACGATTCGACAGACATTTGCGCAGAGATTGCAATAAATGCGCAATTTTGATTTCACAGCAAAACACTCCAATAAAGCGTGGCTCATCTGGAACATTTCCACTTGTGTGGAAAACATAATCACCCTTTTCTTACTTGAGCTTAGATATTACAAACAAACAGGTTTCACTGAGTGCTGTAATATCTATGTCATGCATCATTGAAAGTTCAAGAGACACGAGAGCTGTTTTGTGTTCAGAAGAATGGTTAAGGTCCTAGATAGTACAATCATTCATGAAACAAAAATACATTTTCCTTGATTAGCGATTCTTTGGAATGCGATACTGGATACCCAGACGACTGCAGTTGGTCGCCTTGTTTAATATGTGAGGAAGCAATGCTTTGATCTCTTTTGTCCCCCTCACTTCCCGACATAAGCGTTAACTTTTACGTTTTCCAGCCGACCTACTCCAATCTAGCTCGTGTTCAATGACGGCAAATTAGTGTAGATCTTTGTTGTCTCTCCATTTCGTCCTAATGCATCGACACAAAGGATTTTTTTTAAAATTGGGACTGTGAATTTTGCCGTTTGATTTACTTATTATCTTCTCTACCTTTGATTTCAGTTAAACTCACTGGATCTATCTGTCTTGGATTTGAAACAGGATATGACTTAATATACATTTTAACGTACACATCTCAATTGACTTCCCATACCTATTTGCTATTCAAGAACTATTTATCATTATAGCCACTCCTATTTTCTATGCAATTTTAATTTTTTTTCTTTTATGGAAATATTTTTGTATTCATATGAAGCAGATTCATTTTGTGCTCAAAATACCATTTCATCATGCGATTATTTTTCATCTGATGAGAAGTAAGCTCACTTTCAAACTTCAAAATGTAAGAATTCTTTCATTTTTAATTGAATAATTTTTGTCGAATCATAAAATTTCTATTTCTTCCTCATATGAAGATGTTTTTAATTATTAACTTATTTTTGAGGCAATGAAAATAGTCTGTCTGCAGCATAAATAACTCCAAGTTTTGCAATTAAAAGCTTAATAACTGGCAACAAATGTGAGTACATCCCTTACGAAAAGTTGTCAATATTAACATACAACATGTACGTTTTCAATATTTTGTTTGGTCCACATGGTTATCCAAATCTGCCTTTACTCTCCTGGGAATGGAGTTTACCAGAGCTTCCCATGTAGATACTGAAATGCTCTTCCTCTCGTCAATTAAGTAATCGTGGAACGTGCGGATATTTGAGATTTTTCGCACCTCCAGATTCTGCTTGAAGATGTTCCAAATATGTTCTATTGCGTTCACGTCTGAAAACATGCTTCGCCAGTCCATGAACTGTACTGTCAGCCACTTTAGTAAAGCAGTGGTTGTCTTGGATTTGTGTCTTTGATCATTGTCATGCTGGAACATTTCTCTGCGACTGAATATTTAACAGAACATGCTGGAGTTCATGTTTCCCTCGATGAGATGTATCTCACCAATACCTACAACACTGATGTAGCCTAAGACCATGACATCCCCACCACCATGGCTGAGTGTACGAATGGCACACTTATCTTAGTACTTCACAGCTGGTCACCGACACACATGCTTAAGGCCATCAGAAGCAAATAGTTAAATTTCGTCTAATCAGACCACAGAACATGGTTCCAGTAATCTGTGGGCTTTGTTGACATATCTTCTGAAAACTGTATGCGGGCTTTCTTGTCTTGCCTTTCTTGCCTCTAGAAGTAACTTCCTCCCGAGGTGACAGCCATGTACACCAATTTGATGTTTTGTGCGATGTATGGTGTGGAAACTAACAGGATGACTCCCAACCTCTTTAATCTAGGCAGTAATGATAACAGCACTCTTCCGCCGATATTTCAAAAAAAGCATTTGGATGTGACACTCAGCACGTGGGCTCAGCATCTAAGGACGACCCAATGAGGCCTGTTCTGAGTGGACTTTGCTCTTTTAAAATGCTGGATAATCTTTGGTATTGTGCTGCAGCTCAGTTTCAAGGTGTTCGCGATTTTCTCGTAGTCGTGGCCATCTTTATGTCGCGCAACAACACGTTTTTTTAAGATGCCTAGAGAGTTCTTTGCAATGTGGTGTCATGTTGAAACATTCAGTGACTGGTAAGAAAGAGCTCGAGCGCTGCACTACAAATTTGAATACACCTGCCCCTATGAATACATATAATAATTACCCTAATGAGTCACATAAGAGTTTGAAGGGAAAAACAGTAAACATCAAGGACTGTAGTTTTTTTAGGAATGTGCTAACTTTTTAATGGTGTAATTACTTAGGGATGTACTCATGTTTGTCACCAGGAATTTAGATTTTAATTGCTGTATTTTGAGTTAGTTTGAGGGAAAAATAAATTAATTCTGTTTATATGCTGCATACCGAATACTTTTCATCGTGTCAAAATATTATTTTTTAAATGTCAGTCTTTTTTACTTTTTCTTTTTTCCCCGCCATGATAGTTAGTTAAGAAAAGTTGAATGAAGAGACCACGTGATGTTAACTTCAGTGTCATTTTTTAAATGCCAGATAGATGACGCTGGCCGTGCAATTTGAAAATCAGGACAGTTCTTTTTCTTTTAATCCGAGTTAGAAGCGTTGATTTAAATTGTAATTTTAAAATATAAATACGTTTGAATTCAAATTACAACGTGAAGGACATAAACCATCTGTTTATTTTTATAATCCCTCGTTGTTATTTGTGTCAAATGTATTTCATATGTATTTTTTAAAGAAATTAATACATATTTATATACATATATATTTATATATATATATATATATATATATTCATAAATATATATGCATATATATATATAAATATGGTTTTTATTAACATATAAATTTTCACATAAAAAATGGCGTCCATTTGAAGCCAGAAACTTCCATGTTTATGTTGGTACAAATATTAGTGCATGGGTTTTTAATTATCTGCTCCCCATACCACTTAGAAGCTGGAATAATTAAAATTAAAGAAATTCTGGTCTATATCGTATTTTTACATGGAGTTAACCACTTATCAAGACCCAGAATCTAATTCTGCATAAGGGTTATTGCGTGTACAGGTATCAATGGGAGAGTATCGTAGTAATAGTTAGTACTTGACATCTGGTAAATTGTCTTACTTAAGGGGGCCTTACATCAGGAATTTTTTTATGTTGGACTTGAAGACATTCAAATTGTAGACAGGTGGGAAACAGGCAAACGGAAGAAAATTCCACAGGCATGTCCTTCTAAGAAAGAAGCTTTGTTCATAGAATCAACGTTTTGAAATAAATAAAGAGTGGAGAAAATTACTGACAGTGGTTTCAGCTAGACGGGTGTTTTTCGTGAAGGATTGACGAGTGGGAGACCAGAGATTGGAGCTTGGACCAGCACATCTCATGGAAATAACAATAAAACAAAGATATTCTCACAACGTCTCTTCTATGGGAGAGAGGTTGCAGGGAAGAGAAAAAAGGATTTTCTGTTTTATAGCAGCTCTATCCTTGAATGTTCTTGGCTTTTATACAGATAGAGAATTGCATCAGTAGTGAGATATCTTCTGGAGCGGTAGAAGGATCCCACCATTTTCCCAGTGATCTGGGCAACAGAATAATGTATGTGTTCCATTTCAGATCAGGAGTAACGGTCAAACCCGGAAGCTTGTCAAAACATGAAACCTCCCCAAGACCAGAGCCATCCATTTCAACTGATGGCAGATGGGGATAAGAGCGTTGATGATGTAAAGATAAGGGCATGGTTTTAACTACATTAAAAGTAACCAGGCACCTCTTCCCCCACTGTACCATGCGTTTAAGACTAGATGAGAGAGAATCAGAGAGATCTTTGTCATTTACAGCCTTTGATGTGTTGCCATAGATTGTCGTATCATCAGCACTAATGTCAACGAATGATTTAAGTATGTGTCTTGGGAGATCATTGTTGTAGATCAGGAAGAGAGTTGGAGCCAGGATTGACCCCTGAGGGACCCCAGCATTAATACTGTGGTCCTCCGATTTCTGCCCACTAACCACTACCCTTATAAGTCTATCAGAGAGAAATGATATAATAATAAAGAACACATTTCCAGCTATAAGGTAGCTGGAAATATTTTGAATTAGCCCTTTATGCCATACCTTATCGAAGGCCTTTGATATGTCAAGAGCAATTGCCCTAGAAAGGAAGACTTTGTCGAGAGTTTAACTAAACCTATGAGATAAAACCGTTAGCACATCTGCACACCGAAAACCATATTGCATGTCACTAAGGAGGTAATTTCTGGTGAGTTGGATGACTACTTCTTTATTTAATATGGATTCCAGTAATTTACTCATTACACACAGGAAACTTATTGGTTTGTACTGAGAGGGGGTGACTTATCACCTTAATTCTTTAATGCAGGTTTGGCAGGGTGGTTAAATCACTTCTTAAAGCAACGCTTAAACAGTTTTTTAAGTATGGGAGCAAGTTCTGGTCGAAGCTTTTTCAACACTATAATTGGAACGCCGTAACTGTCAGTTGCTTTACGGGAATAAAGGTTCTTGATTAGTTTGGCGTTCTCACACATATATATTTGTATGTAGCATAGTGTTTTGTCTTTTATGGGAGGAAGTACGGGGATTTTATGGCCTTGGTCGCAAAGGGTAGAATTACCTGCAAAGTTCCTGACAAATAGTTTGGCCTTGTCTGATGCTGACGAGATGACCCCAGGTCCAATGATGATGGTTGGGATACAACATACGCTTCTGTTCCGGATCTTGTTAGCTATTTGCCAGACCCGGTGGGAACCAAGCCACTGCTCAGCTACTTTGGATTTAACGGACTGTGCATATAGCTCTCTTGCATTTTTATTACTCTTTTACAGTGGTTGCTTGCAGTCCTGAAAGCAGCTTTAGTCTCAGTATATCTGTTGCTATTGCTAGCTATGGAAAAAGTGATTTCTGTTCGTGATGGCAGCAGCACATTCTGGGGAGGACCATGGCTGGTTGTTAGGTTTTGTTGGAATTTTTTGGATGGCATTTATCGGTCTATGCCTACTTTTTACAATTCAGTCAGGTCTGATACTATAGAGGACACATCCTTTTTAAATATGGAATGCAGAGGTAGATCAGATATGAATGTACAGAAGATATCCCAGTCAGCCATAGAGTATCTATAAACAGTACGGTGGAGAGGTACGTCTGAGGTCTTATTGCATTTTATTTTTATCTTAACTGATACAACCGAGTGGTCGGAGGATTCAAGGGGAGATAGAACGGAACATGAAAATAGCTTAGGGGAAGTAATGAGAAAAAGGTCTAGAAGGTTTTCATACTGACCGGTACTATCTCGCACACGGGTGGGTGTGTGAACAGTCTGAGTCAGGTCATAGGCAATGGCAAAATCATGACAAAACCTCCCCTGATCAAGTATGCTATTTGAATGGGTCAGCCATTCTACATTATGGACATTGAAGTCACCGCAAATGGAAATGTTAGCTTAATGAAAACTTTGAAACTAAACCTAAAGGGAGGGAGGTCTCTCCAGACTTTGGTGAACACCTTTCTAGAGCTTGTGACTCAAACAAATTACCGGTTTGCAAACCTATACTGCTTAAGGAGTAGATAGGCTCTGTCTATCGCCCGGTTTTTGTACTCCTTCTTTGCCTATTATTTCTCACAGAGATTTGACAGAAACACTTAGAAGTAGATCTTGTTTCTTGTCTAGGGCAATGAACGCCGTTTCTCCCACTCCCGACACATCCCACCCATCAATGCTGGGCACTTGGAATTGCGTGAGTTCCACATATGCCTGTGTAATTAGATTGGGTTGACTTTTGTCTGATGGGTTGAGGGTACCGGATTGACAGTTCCCGGCTGCTTCTTCTAAATGTTCTGTATATCTTAAGTTGCTGTGAGTTGAATAAAATATTAATTAAATTAAACAGAAAATTAACGATTGTTTTTATCCTTGTCCATAAACATATGGGATATAACCGGTAGAACATCTGCTGTAGATCTTGCAGAACGGAAATAATATTGCATGCCACTAAGAAGGTTATTTCTGCTGAAGTGGTTGACTATTTAATATGAAGTTCAGCAACTTACTCATGACACGCAGGAGACTTATTGGTCTGTACTGGGAGGGAGGCCACTTATCACCAGCATTCTTAAATAGAGGGCATATTGATGAGAATTTCCAGGGTTTTGGGAAGTTTTGTAAGTATGGGGACACGTTCTATTTGAAGCTTTTTAAACACTATAATTGGAATGACGTCAGGTCCACTTGCTTTACTAGAATCAAGGCTCTTGATTAGTTTGGCGATCTCACGCACATATATTTGTATGTTGCATATGTTGCATGTTATAGGAGGAAATACGGGGAGTTGATCGCCTTCGTCGCATAGAGTAGAATTAGTTGCAAAGTTCTTTGCAAATATTTTAGCCTTTTCTGATGCTGACGAGATGACCTCATGGCCATTGATTATGGTTGTATAGAACTCACGCTTCTGTTCAGGATACTGTTTGCTATTTGCCGAAACTGGTGGGAACCAAGCCGCTGCTACTTTGGATTTAACGGACTGAGCGTATAACCGCCCCTTAAAGAAAACACATTATCAAATCTCCAATACTGACGTACTGAACACGCAATAGCCCTTATCTACGAGTCGCTTCCTAGTCTTGATAAGTGGTGACAACCTTGTAAAAAATGTGATAAGACGTTGGATTTTCTGTTACTTTCGTTTCCGCTTTCCCGTCACAGGTTCCAGCCTGCCTGCCTACTACAGTTTTTTTTTTGGTCAACACACATCTAAACACCCGGCAACGCCGGCCACACGGGCTAGTACAAATATAAAAATAAAAATAAATATGAACTCTCTTTTACACTAATCACAATAATTTTGATTTTGTCATTGACCAGCAGTTATTCGTTATTTCAAGATATTGTTTGGCATATAAAGCCAACTGTTTATTTTTTGTTTCTGAGGCCGATCAAGTTATGACTCAGAAAGTTCTCGTCGCTCTCAATTAAACGACTCAGGCCCTTTCTCTGCCAGCAGAAGAGGTGCATTAATATATTAGACATTTTAAGCGACTTATGATAAGATCGCATAATTGTATAAGTATATATGTCTTGTCGCTTGTTAGTTTGGTGCTCTGTCCATCTGAATTGCTTTTTTATAAAGTCCGCCCTTCTCTCCTTTCGCAAAGATTCCTTGTCTATCTCAACGTCAAGTAATATTGTTTACAGATTTCAATGTAGATGTAGCTCTGTCTATATAGGAAAGAATACCCAACGTCTTCACATTCGAATTGCCCAACATGTCCTTCCTTATATCCTAGTGGATAAAATAGACTGTGGATTTTGCCTTCTCTCCGGGATGTTTTTTTCCTTTTTTGCACAGAAGATGTAGAAAGTGTCACCTGTCTGTCCTCAATGCGCTTGCAAGTTCCTTATTTTGTGCAAGTAGAGCCACCTTTGATTATAGTTTGAAGTATTTGGGAGGGTCACATTCCGATTAAGTGTACATTTTTTGTGTTTTTTGTTGTTCCTATCAATTTCGATTAGTTTGTACAAAAATATATTTTCTCAGACATATATACTTGAAATGTGGTCTGATAAAAAGCGCTACGGGGTTTATCATATTTCATAATTCACTGTTAATTTACTTATTTTACTGAATAACATATATAATATATAATATAATAATAATATAATATAATATTCCCGTTTGTTTTTCTCCCTTTTAATATGTAATTATATTCCTTATTTTATTCGTACTTTAGTCGATCAAAACTCTAAATATGATCAATTTCTTGGTTATTAATTTAAATTTTTTCCATCCCACACACACACACACACACACACACACACACACATATATATATATACATATATATGAACATATATAAATATATATTTATGCAAACTTATACATATATATATAAATATATATAGGTATATATGTATATATATATGTGTGTGTGTGTGTGTTTTATATATGTGTTTTATATTTAAGCATTTACATATCCATATATATATATATATATATATATATATATATATATATATATATATATATATGCGAACTATTTTAACTATAATATACGCGCATATAAATATATAAAATTTTAAAATAGAGATTACATAAGTTTGTCTCTGACCGCAAATCGGTCAGAAATTTTGGATAATTTAAAATTTCATTTTGCGTTAGTTAATTTCTTTTCATTATTATTATTGTTGTTGTTATTATTATTATTATTATTATTATTATTATTATTATTATTATTATTATTATATTTTCACCCCAAACAAGGCACATTGCCACTTTGGTGTACGGCGCTACCATCAGGGGTAACAACTACTCGGGTACTATGTTGGGATTTGGGCAGAAAGATGTCGGTTCACGTTACACTTGAACTTCTGCATGCCAGTACAGTTGGGGAAGAATTGGCCTGGAATGGAATTCTAGAGTTTTGCGGTTCTGGAGAAAAAAACTACTGGAGTAGAAAGATGTTTTATATCTAGAGATCTCGACTGTGTAGGGGTGGGTTTAATATTCTGAAATCTATTTCATTATTATCTGTTGTACTTCCTCGTACTTTCGACATTTCATCTGTCGTATTCAGGAAATTTTTGATTTTGAATGTTGTTGTTGGTGTACGCTTGTTTCATTTATAGGTGAATTCGTGTGGAGAAGCGAGTCGTGTGTAAAAAGGTGCGTTTTTGTGTACGTTTTTAACGATATTAAAATAAATGGATGAGTGTTATTTAAATTGCAATTTACAGGTTTTTATGTGAATTCAAATAATGATGCGATTCGTTTGTAAAAGAGTGCGTTGATTTACGTTCTAAAAATGATGCGATTCGTGTGTAAAATGGTGCGTTGTTTTTAAGTTTTTAAATTGATACTAAAATATCATTAAAAACGTACACAAAAACGCACCTTTTTACATCGGTTCGACTGTAATGTCAAAAAATACCATTCGTCGTATGGAAAAACTACAGAAAAAAACATAATCAAACAAGAACAAGAAAAAAAACAAGGTCTTAAACTGTTATATTCTCCCTCCTCACAAAACAGGTCACGTGAATCTTCACTGCGATACTATTATTGTAAAGAATGAAGCCCCGTGTCCGCATAATAATAACAACAATAACAACCATAATAATAATAATAATAATAATGATAATAATAATAACGATAACAATAGCAATAATAATAATAATAATAATAATAATAATAATAATAATAATAATAATAATAATAATAGCTGAACCCGTGGAAATTCCACGGTAGTTAAAATCTTTCAAAACACATCAGTCAGAAATTCCTTATTGTTATATTACAAAAATGAACGTATAGAAGCAAGTAGAACAAACAAAGAACTTTAGTTAAAACTTTTATTGATGGCCAATGCGATCGTAACTGATGCTGTTGATATTGTCAGGAAGTGCTGGTGATGATTGAGGCGGTTACAGTGACGTTGATCAGGTGCTTGGAGTGAGAATAGTGGTCAGTCAGCAGGTTCTGGGGAGACAGACTGTGAATTAAAAAAAAAAACTGTGACATTGTTGACATCGATTTTGTGAAAGTTCTGATGACCCCAAGTTGTTTAATATTTCAGGACATATTGGATTACATGTATAGGTAAGGAATAGGCATGGCTATTTGGAAATGCACAATATTTTTAAGTCGAATTATTGATATAGATTTCAATTAAATAAAATATATTGTAAATCTTTTAATGAGAAATAAATATTTATTTAAACCATAATTATTGAAACAAAGTATTTTACTGCATAAAAAAACGGTTATGGGGAGAAGGGTTAACTATTTTGAACCTTCACCTAACTAGCGATTTAATGACAAAAATGTTTAAAATGTTCTTGTATCTGTTTTAGCACTATTGTAAGAATCATGCTGAAAGCCATTCTTAATATGGGGAGGGGGTTAACTATTCTGAAACTACACTTAACAATGTAAAAAAAAAATAAGGGAAAATATATGTATGAACAATAAATATTTCTTCAGTTAAATAAAATATACTGTAAATTTTTTAATAAGGGATAAATATTTGTTTAAACCATAAGTATTGAAACAAAGTATTTTACTGCATAAAAAACGGTTATGGAGAGAAGGGTTAACTATTTTGAACTTTCACCTAAATAGCGATTTAATGAAAAAAAATTAATGGTCTTGCATCTTTTTTTAATAATTTGTTTTAAAATAAGGAAAACGAAATCTTTGATACCGCTATTGTAAGAATCATGCTGAAAGCCATTCTTAATATGCGGAGGGGGTTAACTTTTCTGAAACTTCAACTAACAATGTAATAAAAATAGTGGAAAAATTAAATAAAATATACTGAAAATCTTTAAATAGGAAATAAATATTTCTTTAAAAAAATTAAATCGTAAGTAATGAAACAAAGTGTTTTATTTCATATTAAAATAAATGTCGTGTCGGTGGGCATTTGAAGATGATGACTGCCTGTAAAAGAAGCAAAATAAAACGAACAAAACATAAGTAATAACTATGTAAACAACGTGAAGCTGCATAAATGTTACAAAATTACTCGATTCGGCATTAAATAACACGAAAAGGGATCGATATGCCGTAAAACAAAAACAAAACAGAACAAGACGTAAAATATGTTTTGACTCTGTGTTACTCAGTGTATTTGCGAATGGTGACTTTGGTCATTTATTTAATAAAGTCATTCTTAGCTTTTGTAACATTTATTTCGAAACATATTTTTTGTTATGTAAGGCTCACTCAAAAGTAAATAAAAATAAAAAAAATAAAAAGATAAAGTGGCACAGTAAAAAAACGCAAAAAAAACGAACTCGTAGCGTTAAATGTAAAAACATATATTTATTACTGAATAAAATAGAATAAGCGTTCCGTACTACAGAAGACAGCGTTAAAAAATGTAAGTAAACCACTATACTATTTAAACTGTGGAACGATACCATCTATACATAATTGTCTTTAAAATAATCCAGAACCATAAATAGACAGTTCATATATATTTTTTTCAGGAAGTTTTGGGAAATAAAAGGGTTTTAATGATTTTAACTAATAAAGATTGAACAATAAAGGGAGATAATTCACATTAATTAATGTTTGCGATGATGATGACGCGTTTCATTAATTTACTTTACATACACCGGACATACCAGCAACTTGATTATAACTAATTATACATTGAGGAAAGGAAAGATATACGAACAAAGGCTAGATACTCCTCTACTCAAACACCCACTGTCTACATTCGTTTGTTTTTCTTTCTTTACTTTCATAATTCCGGTCTTTCCCCGCATTGTCTTTGGCTTTTAAATATATATATATATATATATATATATATATATATATATATATATATATATATATATATATATATATATATATACCAACACAGATACGCAAAGAAACACACAAAATATAAAAGATAAGGGATGAGGGTATTTGGAAATTAGATGTTGAATAAGCCGGGAATACGTAATAGTTCGGGGAATAAACGCATATTACCTAATTAATATTACAACTTTTCATTTAACCTCCCCCCGCAAAATATAAGCTATTTTATAGCGGCTATTCACCGTTTAGTTTGAACCTGTCAAAATACCACTCCATAGATAATAAAAAAAACCCCACAAACCGTTAAAATAAACTATGACGAAACCACAATACAATCCCAATTTAACCCTAAAACATATACTTCTTAAACTCAACACTATGTTAAAGACCATATACAATTACTTATATCATGCTATATATAACAAGCTCATACTTTATTTATTAAGAATTCAATAACACTTTCTCCATTCTATAGTTCCTCTTAATTATTTTCGCCACAATGAACCCTACGCTAGACGCCCCATCTTCTCCATGCTAATAGCAACTTCTCTACTCTTGTGATGAGAAGCATTAGGCTTCGAAATGCCCAGGCATAAAGAGTCAATTATATCCCCCAAATTTAGCTTGTATTCCATTATTCAATATATGATCCATTCTATATCTACCAATATATAGTTTTGTGAGTTAATTTCATAGTCTTGTTGTCCTGTATACATTATATATATATATATATATATATATATATATATATATATATATATATATATATATATATATATATATATATATATATATATAATCAGAGTCCATTTTCTGTAGGCTGTTTTTGAACCCAATCAACAACGGTTATCTTACTAGTGTGTATATATATATATATATATGTATATGCATATATATATATATATGTATATATATATGTCTATATTTTTATGCATATGTATATATTTATATATATATGTATATATATGTATATATATGTATAAGTATATATACATATATATATACATATATATATATACATATACATGTATATACATATATACATATGCATATATACACACATGTATGCATATATATATATATATATATATATATATATATATATATACATGCATACATGTGTTTGTATATACTAGCAAAAGTGCCCGTCGTTGACTGGGTTCAAAAACAGCCTACAGAAAATTGACTCTGATTTATTAAAGTATGATAGGTTATGAAAAGGAAGGGTTGTAAAGAGATTGCTTCGAATGTGAGGGTATCAAAACCAAAGCAAAATATGATGAAAGTAAAGATAAAATAGATAAACCCCATAATTTAGTATACCATACCTGTTTACACTGAAACACTTACACAATATTCTGTGGATTCATATTAAAAAAAAACTTGTTAAACTTTGTGACATATTTCTATTCTATGGAGATCAGGCGCGAATGAACACCCCATAATTTTATTATTCTATATTTCTTCAAACTGAAACATAATTATTAAAGTATACTTACGCAGACAGATATAAAAAGTTTTTATTAAAGTCTATACATATTTTCATTCTATGGAGGCTAGGCGCGAACGCAGACCCCACAATTGTATTATACCATCCCTATTTAAATTAAAGATACTTATCAAAGTATTTTATGTACATCTATATCAAAAACCCTTGTAAACATTTTTTTTTTTAATTTTTAATATTTTTCTTTCCATACGTTGTGGACCAGGCGCGTACGAAGACTCCACACTTTTTATGAATCATCATTATGCCAGATCAAACATACCCATTCCTTTGTCTCGACCCATCTTCTATCCTTATATGTGATCATTTTTTTTATAATAGTCAACCATATAGGAGCCTATTCGTGACCAGACACACACACAGACGTTCAGCTTTATATATATATATATATATATATATATATATATATATATATATATATATATATATATACACACACAACGAGAGATAGAATGACAGACAGAAAACGCTGCATATTTAATCGAATAAGGTGTATGCATTTAATACAAATAAGATGACGACTGTCCATATAAGTTTTTCTCTCGCTTGATTTGATATAACCATATCATATTTAAACAAATCATTAATCACAATTCTATTATGGAATGTATACCACAGGGATCCATAATTATACTTATGCTTAATCTATGTATTTTATTTTAAAGCTAGTTAATATTTCTAATTTCTGGTTGGACGAAGCAATACACTGTTATGGTAGCAATTTAAAACAATATTTTTTTTTCTTTTACTACTAATATTTATTTGTTAGTAATGTACACTACATTGGTAGGGAATTTGCTTGTATAATAAAATATCTGGTTTTAGAAGTCACTCATGTAGAACTCGCTAAATAGCGGACTTGGGGCGGAACCTACTCTATTTTGGTTCAGGTATTCATTTTTTAGTCGTAAAAAGGAATCCCAGTAGAACAAATAACTAATTTTTAAAACTATTTTAGTAAGATGAATGTGAAAATGTACAAAGTGATTATTCCCCGTCTTATTTCTCAGCCTAATGAAAATGTTTCTGACTTTTTAAATGATTAACTATTTTTTAAACTAGAAGTACGGCATGAAGCAAATGGTCTGTAAAGCAGTAATTTTCTCTATTTGTTATTTGTTTATTTTCTGTATTTGTAAGATTGTGAATGACGAGAATACATAGAATTATCAATATAAGTGATATCTAATTTCAAACTGTATTCAGACTGAGTAGGAAGATGAAGGAAAGCGCAAAGCAATTCATTGGTATTAATATTAGCATGTGAAAATTGTTGGATGGAAGTTAGTCAATCGATGAGCAACGTTGAATACACATTTAAAAAAATGCATTGCTAGATGCATCGGGAATTAGATTGTGTAAAAGATAGTGTCTTTCTGTATACTTAGTTTTTGGTGTCCTCTTTTTTGTTCTATGAATATGTAACGATATACAATAATCGTGTAAGCAACACCCGTTCTACTTTTTGTCCAATTAATGCGAAAGGGCACAAGCGTATGAGTCGGGCCCACCTGCGGTGAAAAGCGAAACCGAGATCTTTTGATTACAAATAAAGTACACTAATAAACTTCACCCATCTTACCCCAAAGTGACGATTTGGTTTCGGCCAAAGGCTATGAAAAAAGCCGATAGGTGATTTGCGAGGCTTGAAACACACTTCTTTAATAACGTGTCTCGCGTTATTGGATTTTCGTATCGTGGCGTGTCGATTCGGCGCGAATGTTCGGTTCTGCTTGGGAACGTGTGTGGCGATTCAATGGTATTTGTTCGTCTGTGGAGAAGATGTTACAGTGTGAGTGGACGCTAGTTCCATTGCTACAGACATGGTTGTGGAATGTAATGGTTCCGTGGCAGAGGACGCAAATTGGCTCCGAGCAGTGCATGAAGACAAACCCATAAATAAATCTGAGCTTGATGCTGTGCTGCGAGGCGTCAACCTTGCATTACAGTGGAAAGCCAAAACCATACATTTGCGAACGGACTTTGCCAGTGTATATCGGTGAATAACTGACACCTTGTCCGGACAAACGAGAGTGCACTCCAAAGCAGTCTCGGAAATGTTAATTAGGCGTCACCTGTCCACGCTCCAAGATTTGGCTTCGGAATATGCACTAACAATCGATATAGGGCTCGTAAGTCTCACGATAACAGAGCTGACCAACTTACTCGAGTGCCACAGCGGTGGTTAAATGCATAAAGCGACAGAATCCAGAGAAATTTTGTGCACTGTTGCCGCTGAACATGAACACGTGTCTCAGATACAACTCATCGGTCAAGTGGACATCCCGGGGTGAAAAAGACATGGTACTTTGTATTAATAACTGAAACTGAAGTGCCGACGGTGGTTGGGGATTGTAAAGAATGGCAAACAATAGATCGAGCCCCGGTGCATTGGAAGCTAGGTAACCTTGATACCCCGGAAACCTCGAGCAGAATTACTATGGATATAACCCATTTCGCCACTCAGTTATACTTGACGTTATAGACTGTGGCACCAGCTGTTTTGTCATTTGGAGGCAGTTGCACCGACATGATTCTGCTAGCAGCATTAAGCAGTTGCAAAGTATATTCTGTGAAAGGGGGCCGCCGACCGAATTGCATACAGATAATGACGCGGCATTTTGCGGAACGACATTTGATGATTTTACACAGATGTGGGGCGTACACATTCGATTCTGGTGCGCCCAAGTAACCTCGGGAAACTGAATAATTGAGAGGTATCATCGCAAAATAAAGCGCATTGCGGCAAGAACAAAGTCCACGATCTTAGAAGCAGTGTCCTGGCACAGTCACGCCTAAGGATAGACGGCTATGACAGCACCTGCGAATGTGCTATACAGTTATACAATCCGTGTCAAGGATATCGATAAATTTATGGTGCTCGACACTGCAGTTGCTAATCCATACAAGAAGGGAATGTTTTTGTGTTCAGCATAATATCGAAGGGGGTGCGGACCAGATTACTTTCTTATTTCGGTTTCTAGATCTATTCATGCAAGTATTAGTAACTATATATTTTATATCTATGTCCTTATACCCACTATTTTTTAGTGTAGTGTTATAAATAGCTTTGAAGCCATTAAAAGATACTTCATCGGATGAGTTGTTAATTATTCTGCTTTCGATAGATAACTGTATATGTTTAATAATGGATGGTAGATGGTTATATTGTGCGTGTACATTAATAGTGTTAGCATTTTTTAATAAAGAGTGTATAAGTGTTTAAAGTAAGATCCAAAATAACGTCGAGGAAGTTAACTTGTTTTAAATTTGCATTTTACTTCGACTTTTAGGCGAAAATTATTCATCTCCCTATGGATTGCTCTTCTAACCTGATCAAATTTCACACTTGTAGCGTTTCTCACTATTATTAGCCCATCATCCCGATTCAAGCTTATGTCATTTCCAGTAATAATGTCAATTTTTGCCGAATTATAAATGATATAAAGTACTATGAGATCTGTTGCTTCTGCAGAGTGCATCGCTCCCATTGACACTCCGAAAAATCATTTTGTCGAATGTTAGGCCATTGTACTCCATTGTATACAAGTGCAGTTGTACGGCATTTCATAATGATTTCGAAATCCTCATCGGAGGCATTTGTATGAGCCTTAGAAAATCCCATTGCTTTTTGAAAAGGATCCTTTGTGATTGACGGGTAACATTCCATTATGTCAAATTGCACAAGAACACATTTTTTTCTTCTTTTCAATGATAATTAACAATTTTACTGGATCCGTCGTGCCTGAGAACGTAATCTCCCTTAACAGGGGTGATTACAGAAACATGTATGCACATATGTAGCCATTAATTTTTATATAAATAAACAATATACCTGCTCTATTTGCTCATTGAGAACTTTTTTGGTAGACACATGTTATTTCCTTGGATGTACCTCTAGCAGACTAACTCTACCGCCATAATATTTACGATATGTATCAGTATATATTACAAGGCCCTGTGTATCGTTTATTAATGTATATAACAGTGTAATTTATAACTAATTAATGCGTGCATACGAAGTATATAATAATTTTCGTGGCCTGTATATATTTAAAATAGTTATTCTGAGGGAAATTAGCTCTTCATAAATGTATGTAGTTAACAAACGTGACACATACACTTTTATAGATATTTTCTTACACTCAAGCCCACAACATATACGTCTGCTTGTATCACACCCAGAGGTTCATACTTTATTATTTGCTTAAACCCCGGTCTTTATTAGTCTGATATATTCCTTTTTTCTATGCTTGACACACTAGGTCTCTTTCTTTCTGGTATTTCCCCTTTGCCTCTAACAGAGTCGTACACACGTTCGATCGCTTACTCCCGCTTTACGAATTGTACCCTGATCTCAGCTCACTAACTTTTACGTCATCAATACCCAAATCACGTATTCAAATACAAGAATTAGGTGACTGTCACGTAAGTCAAAATCTGTTTACTTCTAATGAAATTTTAAAACTTCTCAGTGCATTCCTAAATTAACTGATACGTATCAGCTAACATAAAAATAACAAACTTCCTGGACGTCACGTTAAACAGATAAAAACACATATGAACCATACTTAAAAGATATGCTACTCCAATTTACGTAAACCCTAAGTCCAATCACCCACCATCAATAATAAAACACACTCCTAGCTCGATCGTAAGTAGACTCAGTAATAAATCAAGCGATGAAAGTGCATTTAAGAGGGCAACCAATATCAACGAAACAACCCTAATAAATAGTGGATACAAAAATATCGATATCGAATATAAGCTACAAAACACCAATGACTATACTAACATTTAAAATAGAATAAAAAGAACTATAATCTGTTATACGGCCCCATACAGTCATATGTTAAAAACAAAACTTGGCAAGAAATTTCTTGATGTTATTGAAAAACACTTTCCCGCAACCAACCCCTTACAGAAAATCTTCAATAAAAATACCTTAAAGTTATACTACAATTGTTGCGAAAATTTAGAGATGATAATTAAATCACATAATAACAGAATTCTTAATAAAAACAATGTAAATAACAATAAAATAAACAATAGAAAAGTAGACACCATGAGAAAAATAAAATCAACACTAGCAGGCATAATAATAATAATAATAATAATAATAATAATAATAATAATAATAATAATAATAACAAACCAACCCCAGACAAGAACGACCATACCATAAATAAAAATACTAATAACGAACAAGATAAATGCAACTTTAGACACCGCACACTTTGCCCAGTTCAAAATAAATGTCTAACAAAAAGCGTAGTTTATCAGGCAAACATATTTGCGAAAGAAAACCCGAATAACAAGAAATATTACGTAGGCATGACTTCCTTAGATTTCAAAACCCGATACTATGATCACAAAAGTACATTCAATAATAAAAAAAAACACTGTATAAAAAGAACACTAGCGAATAAATACTGGGAACTCAAATAAAGCGGACATTCGCCGGTAGTGGAATGGAAATAATAAGACAAGCTACCACGTGTAGATATTTAGACGACCCATGAAAATTACGCCTTCATGAAAAATTTGCTATCCTGTATTTTGAAGAACCCCAAAATCTATTAAACTGTAGAAGAGAAATAGCATATAACTGTGTTCACAAAATAAAATTTACTCTAGGATAGCGATACAAAATAGTTTTAAAACTAACAAAACAATAGAAAATTAACAAATAAATAAATTAAATGAACATGAATATACATAAACGATCACACATATATGTATGCATATATATGTGCATATATGTATGCACACATATGTATATATATATATATATATATATATATATATATATATATAAAGAAAATGTCTGCCTTAAACCACTAAACTAATTTTAAAACAGATCCTTTGTTCGATAAAATGCATGTCCATTCGCTGATAGGAAGGGGCGCGGTGGATACTAGAATGCTGATTACTAACGAAAATTCTCAACAGAAGAGGGCCATATAAAAACGAGAAACAACCACAGAATTCGTGCATAAGCCTTACAAATCCTAGAGTGGATGAAACGCGGAATATTCAGTGTAGCTTAATCGACATATATATTTTATAAATTACCAACAAGCTCTACCTACGTATTGAGCAATTTTTAAGTAAATACTTAAAGTTTACGCATAAATCTATACTTTCGTATATTAATTTTATGTGAGTAAATGAAGTAGTTATATGAATATATATAAACATATATATACAGGGTGTTTCAAAAGTCTTGGGAACATTACAAATGCGTATATCTCATGAACTATTCCAGGTAGAAAAATGAAACTGGTGTCATTTTAAAGCTTGCTTAATCAAGTTTTTGGTCATACTATGATTTTCGTCTTATCTTTCCATGTGCAGTAATGGCGTTCTCTAAACAAGACAAGGCGTTTTGCGTCCTCCAATTTGCAAAGACTGAATCGTGGACATGTGTTCACCGTACATTTCGCAGGAAATTTAAAAAAGAAGTCCCTGAAAGGAAACCCATTGTCAGATGGCATGCTAAATTTGTGAAAGATGGGTGTTTGTGCCCAAGTAAGCGAACAGGTCGCCCTTCAACTTCAGAAGATGCAGTTGAGCAAGTCCGGACAGCCTTTCAGCGGAGCCCCCGTAAATCAGTGAGAAGAGCCAGCAGGTAACTTCAGCTTGCTCCAGCAACTGTCTGGCGTGTCTTAAGGAAACGACTGCAAATGGTACCTTACAAGCTCAAGTTGGTCCAAAAGTTGAAGGACACTGATAAGCCACTTCGCCGTGACTTTTGCATTGCAATGCAAGAGAAGTTGGAAGATAACGGCTTTGATGACCGGCTTGTCTTTAGCGATGAGGCGACCTTCCATCTGAATGGCAAAGTTAACAATCATAGCACTCGCATATGGGGTACTGAGAATCCTCATGAAATTCTTGAGCACGAGCGAGATTCACCAAAAGTGAACGTGTTTTGTGCAATTTCCAAGAAAGGTGTCTATGGACCGTTCTTCTTTGAAGAGGCAACTATCACTGGTGAATCCTATCTCAACATGATGGAAGACTGATTAATGGCTCAGTTGGAAGAAGCAGAATCTGATGACTTCATTTTTCAACAAGATGGTGCACCACCACACTGGAGACTTAGAGTAAGGCAGTTTCTTAACACAAGGCTGCCTGGTAGATGGATTGGGAGATCTGGGCGAGGTGATGACATTCTCATGCCCTGGCCTCCTAGGTCTCCAGATCTTACCCCGTGTGATTTTTTCCTTTGGGGCTTTGTCAAGCAACAAGTCTATGTGCCGCCCCTTCCAAGAGATATTGACGAACTAAAGGCTCGAATAACGGCAGTTGTGGGAACCATTGACGTCAAGATGCTGGAACGCGTTTGGCAGGAAATAGACTATCGACTAGATGTCTGCCGTGTGACGAATGGTGCTCATATTGAGCAAGTTTGAAGATTCCCCACAAAGCTTGAAACTTTAACCTTTCCAACGGTACCAATTTCATTTTTTAACTCCTAATAGTTTTTGAGTTATTAAAAATCTTTATGTTCCCAAGACTTTTGAAACACCCTGTATATAAACGCATATAAATATAACATAACAATAAGAATTTATGTACACAAATAGCTTCTAAATAAATCAGTATGTGGTCATTAAACAAGATCATAATTGAGTAAATAGACATTTTATTTTTTAAGATTAATATTTAACTAACTGAATGCTTAAATATTCATAACAGGTACGAAGAATTACCAAATATAATTCAGTTGCCATGGACTTGCTTTTTACCAAATTTTATGTCTCCGAAATTTGGCACACTCTATTTTTACTGCATTTTCATTCTTATTCATATTATATATGTGCGTGATGTTTTATCAAGTTTTCATTTCATTAGAAGCTAGGGTGCTTTAAAATATATTTGCATAATCAACGCAAATAAGGCATTTTAAAAAAATGAATGACAAGTCTTTAAGCTTTTCTAGAGGGTCCCGCATAGCGCGTTCTACATTAAAATAAGCCATGCTGTTTCCTGACTTACACAGTTAAACTTAACTTGATATCCTCTAACTTTCATATGGACTACAGTAATTACTAACAAACGGTTGAACTTCAAAGAACGGAACACATTCCTAAAAACGTATTATTCAATTATTTTGAATGCATATTAATTTACATGACAATACTCATAATTAACGGAATAATTTATATGTAAATTAGGTTTCTCTATCTTAAGACAAATATTAAATAAGAGTTTGGACCATATCAATATTTACATGAGGGCAACTTGTCAGTTAAGATAGACATTTTAGACATGCAATTTTCAATCTTAATTAATTAATACTATTATTTCTTTCTCTACTTTGACGCCTGTGGCAATGTAAGTAATAAGGGTGATGTAAATGATTTATTAGATGGAACTGGCGTTATCCACCTTATAATCGGAAATCCGAGCCGGCGTGTAACTCTCACGGAAGCTAGCTAATCAGCAGGTAAGAAGTACTAGAGCTGTTGTATTACTTTTTTTCGAAATGGAGTCTGGACCATGCAGTATTCTAAGAGAATCTTTGCCATATTAATTGGAAAAGTTACGACGTTTCTCCCGTCAATTGTCTATTAAATCCTTAGTTTCTCCCGTTTGTCGTTCTTTTTTTAAAAAAACCTTCTCTAAACAATTCTGCTGGCATTTTCCTAAATCCTTCCCTGCCTCTACATGAACATTAAAAAAACAAATTATACACAACTCCCCAATTTCCAACGTAACCCCTTACACTACCAGGTGTCTTTCTCCTACATCTGATAGTCTAAGTTTTTACATTCATCAGACCAGGTTTATGAGGGCAGAAATGGTACAAACAAAATTGTTTCCTAAGACAGTCCCCCGTTAAATGTTATTCTAAATTACCCTCCAAAATCTGACCATCGAGATGGCCAGACATGAAATATGTTTCTACAATAAAGATGATGTTTCTTGTAGCAGAGACACTTTGAATTATCATCCGTGCACTTGCTAGTCACGCTCACAGCATCGTTTTCTTATTACGGTCCCTTAATGATCATTGCACGATGAGAGAATCAGCATGACGATAGCATACATCCTGCTTGCCGATCATTGCATCAATATTCACGTCCTTGGAAATTTTAATGGTCACAACATTAAATGGCTGGTCAACTCAAATTATAGAAAACACGAATGGAGGTTCTGTCATAATTTCTCCCTTGTCAAAGATTTTACATTGAACGTCTCTGACTGTGTATCGCTACTCGATGGCCGACGAGAACAGTTTTCGTAATTTCCTATCACGTAGAAGAGTTAAGAATTTCCTTAGGAGAAATTTATTCGAAGAGGAAAAAACGAAACAAGATTATTAATCTGATTAATTTTACAGACAGCTTCTAAACAGTTTATAATGAATTAACATTTGGTATCATTGATCACAATGCTGAATCACTAAGACAGTTTAAAACGTACTAAAATCGCTAATAAACATTTGAAAACGTGTAACATTAGGTTAAAATTAATTATTATTATTATACCGGTGGAATAGCTTATTTACGTAAATTGAGCTTTTCAGAACAAAACCGATTAATTGACTTATCCCATCCTTCTTCAAATAGGCTAATGTGTGTGCATATGTATATGTATACACACACATATATATATATATATAATGTAGGTATATGTATATTTCTTGAATTATGCAGCCAATACGAAAGTACTAAACAATTTAAAGTTATACGAATAATAAACGATACGAATTTTTTGGAAACCGAGATGACGTCTCCTTAATAGGAAATATAGAAACAAAATCTACGGAATTAGTTTCCCATCAATAACGCAAATGAAACCCTTGTAAAAATAGTATTAGTTAATGTTCAATAGATAACAATTATTAGTTTAAACTGATACAATTTAGAAGAAAAATTGCAGTTATAACTCGCGTATACATACAATATATAATAATTAATGTTTTAAGCAAGAGAATATCTAGATGCAACTAGATCGATACTTACTTAGCCAACAATTGCACATCCTCTAAAGTACATGGACACAGATTATAATTTCTCTAATTATGAAACCCCTTATTCTATCTCGGAACATTCCATAGACAACCCATGCCCAAGTGTTTGCTTATTCTTCTGCCTTTCCAGATTAATTCTTGGCTGGGGCTCCTTCCAATTACTAGGTCACTTCTTTCTTTCTAAACTTGATGATTTTCGCTCAACAATAGTTACTCAATAAATCCTCTATATCGATTATCAATAGCCAGCAACATTTAGGTTACACTAAGTTCCACCAAAGTAGTCTTTTAATAGCTTACGAAAAGTCCCTATAATCCGCTAATTGGTTTCGATTACCAGTGTTTATAAATCATGCAACACTTTTAATCAACAAATAGAATAGGCTCTCACCAACCAAATACTTCCTTACAAAGTTTTTTTATGCTACCCCACATAGTTTGTAACTGTCAAAATTAATGCTGCGAAACCTAATATAAGTTGGATTATTTAATTATTCATATTTCACCCAGTTTCTAAGGTTAGATATTAGGTTATAATAAACTATTTATTTTGTCTACTTACGTTTTCATTGCTTAATGCTCCCCCATTTGAAATAGTCTTTTATTTTTAACTACGGGCAGGTTTCCTTAACATGTTTGGTATATTTATCCAATTAATATAGCGAATTTCTGGAATTTATTTTCCAAATTTTATTTGTAATCTTACATCTACTTCAATATGAGTGTGTATATTTATGCTGGCTTTTGTTTTGTTTTTTGCAGATTCGTGCATCCGTGTGCATATGCTTACGTAGATGTACTTATATATATATATATATATATATATATATATATATATATATATATATATATACATATATATACATATATATATATATATAGGCGGGAAAAAGAAAGTCCGCACTTGTAATTAAAAAAAAAAGAATCAAATTTACGCTAAATTTAATGAAACTGTTTAAACAAACTATACCTCATTTAGTTGGCCTTTTATTCTACTATAATTTTATTTGTTCATAGTTGACATTTAATTTAAATATTCTAGTGTCCACGTCAATTTAAGAAATAACTTCAACTATAGGAGGAAAAAAGGAAGTCCGCACAATGAAAAGTCGTTATTTAAATGTAACCTTTGGATATTAGTACAAAACAAAAACATAGGAACATATTAACTAGTTAATATTTAGTAGCATAACAATTCTGCAAGTTTATAGCCTGCAATCTTTTGGGAATTCTTTGAATTAAACTGCAGCAATACTCCGGGAAACTGGCATCCCACTTTTCTTTAATTGTTGCCCAATGTTCTTCCAGGAACCTCTTGACATTGCGAGCTGGGTGAATGAGAGCATTATCCTGCATAAAGATGGGATTATCATCCAAATTCCGACCAAAGTAGTGTAGAAAATGCTCAGTCAACATATTAATGTGCTTGGTTGAATTAATTCGACCTTGCGAACGAACTATAGGCCCTGGACTATTGGTACTAATAATGCTCCAACTCAAAAATGAACCTCCACTTCCTTACAGCGCTGCAACTGGGCACCTAGTAATAAATTGTTCGTCTATCCTCAGACAAGTGTACTGCCTACGATCACTGTCTAGCCTATTGAACTTGCTTTCCTCGTTAAAAATCACTTTTGACCAATATGAAGACTTATGATCTTCATTGCATCTGACGAAGTCCAGACGGCGCTTTCTGTTATTTACTGAAATCATTGGCTTGCGTCCTGCAACATATCATCGGCAATTACATTTCTTTAATCTGTTCTTGACAGTAGATAGAGAGCACTTATTAACAAGATTGCACTGTTGTTGAATTTGGGGAGTCGTTTCAAATCTGTTTCTTAGGCTGCGGATCCTAATACCATAGTCTTACCTGTTACAAGTAAGTTCAGAACGACAGATTTAGGAGCATCACAAACACTTCGGGCGTTTTAGTGATTTTGCACAGTCTTTCGTAACGTTTTTCGTCACATTTCAATCTGCGGTCGATTTTTCGATTTGATAAAACAGAAATGTGGAGATTAATGTACTCCTGGCGATCACTAAGAGAAAGTCATGACATATGGACTAAATGCTACGTTGTATAACCTGACACAACAACAATTACGATTATAGATGCTTTGTTGCCTGTTGGTGGATATTTTAAACTGATTTAGGGGCGATAATTTAAGCAGAATAAAGTGAATTTGTTGCTGCAGACTTTCTTTTGCCTCCTTAATTTGAAGTTATTTTTTTAATTGGCGTGACCACTAGAATATTTCTAATTAAAAGTCAAACAGGTAAAATTAAAGATGAATAAAAGACGGCTCGAAAAATGGTATAGTTTTTTTTTACATTTACATTAAATTTAGTTTAAATCTGCATTCTTGGAAAAAAAAATTTACAAGTGCGGACTTTCTTTCTGCCGGCACTGTTTGTACTAAATGGCTTAACCGACAGAAAACTTTTCTGACATATAAGATCCAGTCCTTGGTCGCCCAAATAGTTTCATCTATCAGTCTACGCAATCGATGTTTTACCCTTTTTCTCTCTGCTTAAATTCCATGTTACTCTGACATATTCCCTGCAATTATTTTCATATTGTTTTTAAATATAGAACGCCTGGTCGATACTTAAATATTATAATTTTATATTTTAAAAATTGTTAGGATAATTCATGTGAATTTTACCCGGCCGAAGAAAGCTAATTGGAATGTTTTCTCTTGTGAAGCCGATAATAAATGTTTCACTTAGTGTTTTCTACTGCAGTTTCAATATGTCATCTTCGTAATTGAATTTGTTCTAATTTACAGATAAGCAATTGGCATTATTATATTTACTCGTGGATTATTTCATGTACGCCTCTACATCTAACCAATAAACATTTTCTTTCGATTGTCTTTAGATTGTACAAGGTTTTCCAAGTTTATCTTCACTGAAATCTGATTTCATTTGATGATTCCCTTTAAATTATACATATCTACATTATTAATTTAATTTACCATGTAAAATTATTTAGCTTGAATTTTAAGCTGAATTTTTCTATTAAATATCTGTTGTACTTTGTCTGCTTACTTTCCATCTGACACTTGATTCAGTCAGTGACGAGAAGATTATCCCTCCAATGTAAAATAGAATAAATGATGTTATCGCAGGAAAAGTAAACCAGAAAACCGATGGCATTCGCCATTAGGCCGTGTGTATATTCTAATTTCGATCAAACTTGGTTGTATTATTTTCTGCTAGAAATGTTAAAAACGTATAGTGCAATTTAAATGGGTCAAAAAGAAAAAAATGTGAAATGAATCTTACAGAATAGTTGCGTGTTGAATAGAAATAAAATAAAATATAAATTACATACATTCGGATTTCCAAATGGGAGACTGTGCTACTAATGATAAACGTTTGCAATGATCGTAAGTAACTGACTATTTTTAATAGCTTAGTTTTCGATTAATTGACCTGTGGAAGAGTTAGATATGTTTTTATTTTAACGAAAAAAAAAACAATCATTATCAAAGATTCTGCATCAAACAAAATCAAACAAAATACAGTCAATAAGAAGTCCCGGTTTTTTTTTATTACTGTACACATAGATTCGAAAAAGTTGTTACAAAACAAATATATAACAAATAAATGTTATCAAAGGCAAGGTAAGTTACTTTTCTACCTAACTGGATATGTTTTTAGTGTTTATATTTAAAGTAACATGTTTATTCAGCTCGTAAACATACAGTATTTACCGATGTATTGGAAAATTTAAAATGGGAGCCGTCTCTCTCTTAAAGGTGGTAAGTTTGGGAAAAATGAGTTACAAATAAAAAACCAGACAAAATACTGTTCGAAACTCGCTCAATATGTTACCGTGGCATAGGCTGACATATATTCGGCTAGTTTTTAACAGTACTTTTACTGTTTTTTTTATTTATAACTTCTTTTCCCAAACTTACCGTCCCCAGGAGAGAGTCGGCGCCATTTTGAATTTTCCAATACATCGGTAAACACTGTATGTTTTTCGAGCTGAATACACATGTTACATTAAATATAAACACTGAAAAACATATCCAATTGGGTAGAAAAGTAACTTAACTTGCCTTTAATAACGTTTATTTGCTATATATTTGTTTCGTGACATCTTTTTCGAATCTATGTGTACAGTAAAACACACTCAAAGACCATTTATTGCCAAACGCTTTGCTGCAAAATTCAATATGATATACACACATAGGTAACTTCATGAAAATAATATTTTAAGTGTCTAATATTACTATCGTGTGGAGAACAATAGATCACACGCAATTTAAAATAGAAATTTGGGCATCAGATTTGAACGTCAATTATCAGAGAAAAATGTAATTACATAATCAGTGTTTTTATTATTATTATTATTATTATTATTATTATTATTATTATTATTATTATTATTATTATTATTATTATTATAACCAAAATATATAGTAACGTCCACATACAAGGTAATCAACAAAAAATATTACATTACGACAGTATGTATGTATATATATATATATATATATATATATATATATATATATATATTCTTTATACGCAAATTTATCATTTTTTTAATAATAATATTTTTATTCATTCCCCCTTTCCTTGTATCTATTTGTGAATTATTCCACGGAATTCTGCATTTTGGATGATTTTGAATTATCTTCCATTAACGCGATTCCTTTGGATTTTACTTCTGAAAATGGAAATTTAATCAGCGTTTTAGGATTTTACCGCTATTTGATATTTTACCCTTCACCAGACTATCCATTCAATTTTAATCACCTTTTTTCTCTCGCTATTCACGTGAAATCACATTTTTCTCCCCCTATTCCCTATACTTTACTATTTTTTACCAAGTAAGATCTATGATTACTTCTAGTTTCATTAAATAATAATTTGCAAGCAAAATCCTATCCCGCGTTTTACTAATCCCTACCCTCTGATAAGCAGGAAAGTATTTCTTCGAAACTCCACGAATTAAGGACTGTCCACTTAATTCGTATTTCCTTTTTAAAATGAAATATGTTCTCAACTCTTTTACAAAGTGCTTTTTAACATGTTTTATTAACTACTTGTTCATATATATATATATATATATATATATATATATATATATATATATATATATATATATAGCATATTCCTTGGCATTGCCCGGGATATAATCATTTTATCAAATGTATCACAAAAATAAACAAAACGAATCAGATTATTATCGACAAAGAACGAGTACTCGCTGCTATTTTGAGTTGTTTTAATTCTTTTTCAGGGCTCAACCAACTGCTTTGCACACACCGCGACACACCCGGACAACGTTGGGCACATAGGCTTGTCATTAATACAATTTATTATATCAGAAATTGTAGTTTTATTAGGATAAGAGTCTATAAAACTATATTGCTGGAATGTGCATGACGTTTTACCCTTGTCTCGTATCTTTGTGCCAAACACCCCCTCGCCTTTGTCTTCTGTTTTTTTTAAATTGACGTTTAAGGACTGCTAATTCGTTGATATGCAAATTAACGCATATCGTAATACAAGCCTTCATGACCTGTATGGATCATCTCGAATAAATCCATAACAGGGCTCTCAGACACAAGTAAACTAAACTACACGGCTAGACAGCAAGAACCCACTCAGTGGCTAGACATAGCTCGCAGCCAATACCCGGGCAGACAAAGCAAGCACTGATTACGTTAACAGTCATAGCCAGAACTCACTACACGGCTTGGTGCTGTTAGCACATAGTACAAGACGACACCAATTTCAACAAAAATTCGACTTTCTTTGTATTTTCTGTTTCATATTTAATAGCGGTGATCAATTTATAAGATTGAATTCGTTGTATAATGCTCTTCATCTTTTTTATAAAGACCAACCGAATTGCATTTAAGGTTTTTCATTTAAAAGTGACAAACCTTCATAAAAGGCAACTTAATCGAATGTTAATTACCTATTTACATACACCGCAACCAAATCACATTTTAATTATTTCATATAAAATGCCCACATTTTTTTTTATAAAACCGAACAAAATTACATTTTAGGTTCTTAATTTAAAATTAAGTGTTTTTCTCGTAAAACAGGACACAAGCGCATTTACAGATCTATATTTTAAAGGATAAAATTGTAAATAAAATCCAACTGAAATTCATTTTTGTCTTTTTTTCATTTAAAACTGACGATATTTAGTATAAAATAAAAGTAATCGCGTTTTGGCTCCTTCATTTAGAAGCGACACCTGTGTACATCAAATTCAACAGACTTGCACATTTAACTGCTTATTTTACAGCGGAGACTATTTCTCAAGAATCCTACTCGAACTGTGTTTTTTCTTCGTTGTTTGACGCCACTATTTCTCTTAAATTTGATTTCTATTCATCTCTATAACTTGATGCAATGTATTGTAAAATATCAAACTCGAATTGTAATGTATCTTCGAGATACTTTGACGCCCCACCTGTATGAAAAACCATAAAAAAACGAATCTCATCTTGTAATTTAAACCCTTTCATCTCTTGCCGAAATAGCATGCGGATATAATTAGTATATATATATATATATATATATATATATATATATATATATATATATATATATATATATATATATAATCCAAACACATATTGTTGGCGTGTGGATAAAGTTATTTTTTTACCAACCCCATTTTATGTTTTTAGTGATGATGATTTGTTGATATCCAAGTTAACGCATACCTGACTACAATAAATATTTCCGATTAGAAAACTAATTATTTTTTAGTTCATTAGCTAAACACACGCACACCCTCTCATAAAAAAACACCCACATATTTCATTCTTGTAGTTCGCTATGGTCCCTGAACCATTATCTTTGTTAATTTATTCAGTAATGTTTTCATTCAAATGTGCCCTTTTATGTTCAAATTCACAGAGGAATATCAGTAATATCTGGGAAAATGTGCGTAAACCAACGCATAATGAGACAAAACTAAAATAAAACTAAAAATCTATTAAAGATGCAATACAAACGAAGTAAGCAAAACATATCAACCCCTGTCTCAAAAAGCCATCGTTTATTTCGTAAAAGCGTCTAAGTCTGCGAACCTATTGCTTTCTGATTGCAGTTTTTACTAGATATTGGCGTCCTGTTTGACAATTTAGCTGCTATTTCAACGCGTCCTCTTGCACTTAATATTGCTCCGGAAATTACTTTTTGCAGGCCAGTTGTTCTGGAGTGTCTCCACTGAGTCGTCAAAGGCGTCATCATAAGCTGGAAAATGGCGGTTGGCAGACAATGGCTTAGCAAATAAACTGGAGGAATTGGCTTCATTTAAAGACCGCAGACATTGGATGATATCTTAATTATCGCCCTCGTGAGAGGAATATACTGTTTTTTTATTGCCGTAAGCGGGACAATTGTTAGAAATCGTGATGGTAGTGGACTTGCATTCAAATTGAAAAAAAATGTTATATGACCTCAAAAACTTTAAAATAGAAATCAGTTATCGTTACTATGCCGGGTCGTTTGCTTATAAGTGCTATGCTTAAAAACACACATAATATATATATATATATATATATATATATATATATATATATATATATATATATATATGCGTGTCTATGTGTGTGTGTTTATACATATATATAAACTCATATATATAAAAATATATGTATATATATATATATACAAATATATATGTAAATATATATACACCTATATATATATATAACTATATATATAAATATATATATATATATATATACAAATATATATATAAAAATATATATACACAAATATATATATAAATATATATATATATATATAAATATATGTATATAAATATATATATACAAATATTTATATAAATATATATACAAATATATATATATAAATATATATATATATCTATAAATATATATAAATATATATATGTATAATATATAAAAATATATATATATGAATATATATATAATATATATAAAGATAGATACATACATATATATATATCAATATAAATGTATATATGCATATATATATATATATATATATATATATATATATATATATATATATATATAATGATTTTCCACAGCCGGACCAACGTCGCAGTCCACACCATAGCCAAGAAAGCCCAAGGCTGCTGCAAGGAAGGTTGGCTCCCTCTACCGTGCTAGAAAACTACTTACGCCTGCCAGTATCCTATACCTCTATAAGGCAACCATTCGCCCATGTATGGAGTACTGTTGTCACATCTGGGCTGGTGCATCTGCTGCTTGTCTCTCGCTCCTGGACAGGGTTCAAAAAAGAGTCGCAAACCTGATAGGTCCTGAACTGTTATCTGGGCTTCAACCTCTGTCCCATCGACGAGATGTTGCATCCCTCTGCCTGTTCCACAAATACTTTAATGGTGAATGCTCTGACGAACTGCAAACACTTGTACCTCCCCGACGTAACTACCCCCGACAAACCCGACAAGCTACTAAGTCTCATCCCTTTAGAGTGGAGATCCCTAGGTGCAAGAAAGCTTTTTACTCCAATAGTTTCTTCCCCAGAACTGCGGGTCTTTGGAACTCCCTTCCGGGATTCTGCTTTCCCAACTGCAATGATATGCAGAAGTTCAAGTGTAATGTTAACAAACATCTTTCTACTCTTCTCCCTTCATAATGACCCCGCTAATTAATTCCCTAATAGTAGCCCCCTGCTTCAAAGTGGCACTGTGCCTTGTTTGGGGTGAACATTGAATAAGAAAAAAAAAACAACAACCCGGAAGTCCAAGGCTGTAGAAAATCATATATATATATATATATATATATATATATATATATATATATATATATATATATATATATATATATATATATAAATTCTCTGACACTTTCTGAACATATATATATATATATATATATATGTATATATATATATATATATATAGAGAGAGAGAGAGAAATATATATTTATGTATATATATATATATATATATATATATATATATAAATATTTCATTTTCAAATTAAATAGATTTGACTAATAAGACTAAATATTTTGTCATTCGATAACACACATGCAGGTAATGTGTATAGGCACTCGTGTGTAAATTATCCAGGTTAAGACTATTTTAAGATAAAAAGCAAATCATTTAACGCGTTTTATATAATAATATTTGATAAAGTTTTAGATGCAACATTTTATATTTAAATAAATAAAATATATTAATGCCGCGACACAATTTAAATCATGTTTCGGTACGATAGATTATAACAAAAACTTACTGATACTCGGCAGGGGAGAGAAACATAATTTATTCTTTCTAAGGGAAACTGATATAGGGCCGACCACTTCCCTAGATGAGTTCATAATTAACGGATACTCTAACTTAACATTTAAATCTGACCCCCAAGATCGCCATGGGCATAGAATATGTGCCTACATTAAATATGGCTTCCCATATGGCAGCGATATCTCTAGAGAAGATCCTAATTTATCTTACATGTGCATCAATTAAAATGGATGGATCTCGTCTAGGAGAATCCCCATGTTTTGACAAGCTTCTGGGCTTAACCTTCACTCCTGATCTGAAATGGAACACGTACATCAAGTCTGTTGCCCAGGTCGCTGGAAAGATGGTGTGATCCTTCCTCTGCTCCAGAAGATATTTCACTACTGATGCAATTCTCTATCTATATATATATATTTTTTTTAATTACATTTTCACCCCAAACAAGGCAAATTGCCACTTTGGTGTAGGGGGCTACTATCAGGGGCAACAACTACTGGGGTACTATGTAGGGATTTGGGCAGCAAGGTGTCGGTTCACGTTACACTTGAACTTCTGCATGTCAGTACTGTTGGGGAAGCAGGGACCTGGAATGGAATTCCAGAGTCTTGCGGTTCTGGGGAAGAAACTATTGGAGTAAAAAGATCTTTTACATCTAGGGACCTCTACAGTGTGGGGGTGGGATCTAGTAGCCTGTCGGGTTTGTCGAGGGTGCTCGCGTCGTGGGGGCACAAGTGATTGCAGTTCGTCAGAGCATTCACCACTAAAATACTTGTAGAACAGGCAGAGGGATGCAGCATTTCGTCGATGGGACAAAGGCTGAAGCTTAGATGCCAGTTCAGGGCCTATCAGGTTTGCGACTCTCTTTTGAACCTTGTCAAGGAGCGAGAGACTAGTAGCCGATGCACCAGCCCAGATGTGGCAGCAATACTCCATACATGGGCGAATGGTGGCCTTATAGAGGTACAGGATACTTTCGGGTGTTAGTAGTTTTCTAGCACGGTAGAGAGAGCCTACCTTTCTTGCAGCGGCCCTGGCAATGCCTTCAATGTAATTGTTCCAACTCATGTTTCCTGTGAACGTTAGGCCAAGGAGTTTGAAAGATGGACTCTCAGATAAAGAGTCGTTGGCCATTGCTATGGGTGGTAGAGAGGGTTTCTTGTAATTATTGAATGAAACTAGTTTAGTCTTGGCAGCATTGAACGCGACCAACCACTTTTGTCCCCATTCCACTACAGATTGGAGGTCTTCCTCTAGTGTTTCTGCCATTTCTTTAGAAATGTGTTCATTCGTCTTCCTGTCGTGTCTGCCATAGAGTGTAGTGTCATCAGCATATATACCCATCTCAGAGGCAATGTTGTCGGGGAGGTCATTTATGAATATCAGGAACAATAGAGGCCCAAGGATAGAACCCTGGGGCACTCTCGCATTTATATCATATTGTTTAGATGTGCGACCGTCGAGGACTACCTGGATTTTTCTCTTATCTAAGAAGGATTTAATTATGTTAAATATTCTACCAGTGATACCGTATGATCTGATTTTACTGGGGAGACCCTCATGCCATACCCTGTCAAAAGCCTTAGATATATCTAGAGCTACCGCTCTGCCTTCCCCCGCTTTGTCCAGTGAATGGTATATACGTTCAGAGATCACAGTGAGGATGTCTGCTGTGGAACGGGCTTGTCTAAATCCATATTGTTTGTCAGTCAGTAGTTTAGCATCTGTAAGATGATGGACTAGAGCATGGTTAATTATGGTCTCAAATATTTTGGCAAAAAGTGGGAGGAGGCTAATGGGGCGATAATTTGATGGGTCTGTCCTTTCACCAGAATTCTTGAATACTGGTACAACAGAAGCAGTTGTCCAACAGCCCGGAAAGCAGGCTTCATTAAGACATTTGTTGTAGAGTTTGGAGAGAACTGGAGCTACTTCGGCTGAGCACTTTTTTAATAGCACAACTGAGATAAGATCGGGTCCACATGCTTTTGAGGTGTCAAGGTTTTTTATGATAGCATGCACCTGAGCATGGGTGGTTTTCAGATCGTCTAGTGTGGCGTCTGTCCGCATAGGAAAGTCAGGTAGGGGGTGGTTGGAAGGGTCCAGTGTGGAGTTTGAGGCAAACCGACTGGCAAGCATGTTAGCCTTGTCGGTTGCTGAGGAGACAACCTCGTGATTGTTGGTTAGTGGGGGAATTGTTGATTGCCCATTATTTACTACACTGTGGTAGATTTTCCAGAAGTCTCGAGTTCCTAGTTTTTGTGCTTCGATGCGCTTTTTAGTGGTGTCCGTAAATTCTCTCTTAGCTGTCGCTATTTCTTATATATAAAAGCCAAGTACGTCCAAGGGTGGAATACTGCTGCCATATCTGGGCAGGAACTGCTAAAAACAGCCTATCCTGCCTTGGCAGAGTACAAATTAGACTTCGTGGCTTAGTGGGGGATGCCCTTTTCTCTTCCCTGCAACCTCTCTCCCACAGAAGAGACGTTGCAAGCCTATATTTGTTTTATCGTTATTTCCATGGCAGGTGCTCGTCTGAAGTCAAATCTCTGGTTCCCCCACGCCAATCTGTTACAAAAACACCCGTCTAGCTGAATCCACTGTCAAAAACTTTCCCCAAACTTTATCTATGTCTTAATCAAAACGTAAATTCCCTGAACAAAGCTTCTTTCTTATAACTGAACACCTGTGGAACTCTGTTCCGTCTGCCTGCTTCCCTCCTGACCCCAACTTGGACGTCTTCCAGTACAACATAAACAGATTCCTGATGAACCGCCCCCTTAAGTACACACTTTAAATATCCGCACTAAAGTACTGTACTTACAATAACCCTTATCCCTGAGTGGTTCCGGGCCTTGATAAGTGGTGACCACCTAGTAAAAAAATAGTTTCACAATGTCATTGTGTCAAATAAAGGGGTTTTTTCATTTATTATTCAGTCTAGAAAAAGATCATTGCTAGCGAATATGCTATATTTTATATTATTTTATTTTAACTGACGTTGGTTTATTAATCATTAGTTGAAAAAGCTAAATTTGAATGATTATTACATTTTAGCTGTAGGAAAAGTTATTAAGAAATGAAAACGTGCTAGATCAAAAGCATATAACTATTATATCAAAAAAGACATATTAGTTTAAAACAGTTCTTAAAACTTTAAAATCATATAATATACCTATTGGTTCTAGGCGACAGAAAGTTAATAATATGATATTATCATATACCAAATATAATATAACAATGATTTTAAATATAAACAAAACAATAAAAAAAGATTAAAGTAGTAATTTGTAAGGAGCTCTGAAGAATCTCGCTATATAAATATTTCATATCGAAATTTATATAGATTGGTGAGGTAATTAGAAAAGGATAGCTAGGAGTTCATACATTGATTAATTCAATTCAGAAATAATCTCAAAACTGATCTGTATTTTGGTCAGTCTCATAAGCAACTGCGCTTAAGCATTATATCGTGGACGTTTCATTTTTATAATACAAGTAAACGAATATATAAGTCGATTAGAGCACAAAAATAGATATGCAATTTTAATCTATTCTGAGCAAATAATAACTGCACAAATTCTAACTAATTATATATATATATATATTGGTTTATATTGGAGTAGAGGATATATTGAATCGTGCCATTTGTTATCTAGTGGATGTAAGATAGTGTTCTTTTAACAGACAGATAATAAACATATACATCGTATGTACGTTGTTAGCCAGGGGACATGATATTGACGTGTAAACTGAGTCATGTTGTATCAGACTTATCACACGGGATATTTTTACAGTTCATATATAAGAAGAATAATATTCTTCATACCTTTTTCTTGAAGAGTGCTTCTGTATCTTCCCGCTACTCCGTGACAACCATGAAGCGATCAGCACCATATAATTTAGACAACTTTTCTTATTCGTGAAACCATTAAAAAAACTCTTTATATTTTTGTATTATAAATTTATTACAGTTGTCTCAATTGGTTTTCGCATGATCTGCAGGTATTCTACATTTTCTGTTCATACAGCCCGCTCCTAGCTGTCTGTCCACCCCTGTCTAGACGTCTGTCCGCTCTGGTGGTCAATCCTCAACTCTCTTAATCTCTCAAAAACTAACTACATCACGTGTTATCTTACGCCACTTAATTACGTGTCTCATAACAATCTAATCCACAACTAGTTATTTGTTTATTCAAAACCCCAAAATAATGTTTACATATATTTTCTATTTTGACATTCCTTTTGCGATTCACACGTCAATAATTTCTCCCGCAATTTAATTGTTTATTCTTCTAATCATAATAAATGATCCAGCGACCATCCGTCGCTCAAATCAATTAACATGAATACAATAACAATAATAATTATAATGTTCTGACCATTGACCCCGCCTGCCACAGTTAACAGATACTACGCTATGATCACAGCCTAAAGTGTTATAACATTACATATATATATATATATATATATATATAATATAATATATATATATATATATATATATATATATATATATATATATAAGTAAACGTGTCTGTGTGTCTATGTGTGTGTGTCTGTGTACATTTTCCAACGCAATAACTCTGTCAATTTTCAGTTTACAGACTCGAAACTTGTCATGCACCGTACTGAGATTTGGGAAAATCTTTGTAATCCGTTTTCGACCAGAAATTTAGCTTGTAATGGGATCAAATTTCAACGACATTGGAGAACTCTACCAAACTCCTCCAATTTTGGGTCTAAACACTTTAAAATTTAGATATAGGTTCCGTGGATATTTCATTTGAGCCCAAAACAATAAAAGTTAAGAGGTCATAATAATTAAAAAAAAATGATCGGTTTTTTTATTGTACAACATACAATTCCAACCACCCGGGCAACGCCAGGCTGAAATGCTAGTATATATATATATATATATATATATATATATATATATATATATATATATATATATATATATGGGGACATTAGCACAGATAACAGAGTTTCACGGGATTTAATGATGGTCGACGACATTTTCACACGCCTATATATTTATTGTCATAGACATGCGTGAAATCGCAAGGCAAATCACTTAATTGCCTTTTATATTTGTGGACCCATCATGATGCCTCGAAATACACTGTAGTCTACATTTCACTGTAGGGAACATACTGTTGATTTCCTAAACACATTTTTCTATATAACGTTTAAAATGCAAAGGTCACGTATCATATTCGATTGTGATCTAAAAACAAACATTCATTTCTTACGCGCCCCTGCTATATCAAAGGATGTACTGTTTATTTTATATGCGTGGCCGTACTGTTTAGGTATAATCGCTAGAATGTGAGTGTAAAATGGAAAAAAGTATCATTGTTCAATTATTATTAAAACAGAAGTATTAATTTCGAACGCGCTCGTGTCATATCGAACTGCTAATTTTATAAGTCGACCCTTTCAACTTGTGTGATGATAATTGTTCGCAGATGCACTTGTGATATTAGGCTGTGTAGTATGTAGACAAAATCATCTGTTTCTTTTTTTATCGAATCCTTTCTATTATCCATACGTTCTGATATTCTGATACAGAATCTCTACAAGACCACACATAGTACCTTCGCGTAATATTATAAAAAATCGGCCTAGCGGTATTCAGGTGCATAGTGAACGGACTCACAACGAAATCACAAACACAGAAAAATTTATTACACACACACACACAAACACACACACATACACACAAATACACACACATATGCACCGTGAATCACAGGCAGAAATCGAAGCCCTACGCTTAAAATCAGCTGGATCTATGCAGAAGGGAATTGTCTAAAATAGAATTAATTTATTGTCGCCCTTTTCGTGCAATAATAGCTGAAAAACACTATATACATTTCTAGTGAAAAGTATGGCATAAGAGTGAGCTGAAAACGGAGCCATCGAGCTCGAGGCCAGAATATTAGCGCTTGGCTAGGAAAAAGTGCTTGTCTAGCCTCATTTATGAGTTACCCAACGAAACAGTACTGTATGTACATGAATTGCAGGAACTGGATGATTAAGGAAGGAACTTTATAGGATGGGCATGGAGTAATTACCTAGGCTGCCAAAAGTATAAACAACTAGAGCCACACAAGTAGCAAGAGAAAGGTGAATATTGCTGTCCATAGACGTGTGCCATATAACGAATTCGTTACGGAGATAAACCGGGTGTTTCACGCTGAAAGATTCTATATTATTTAAAAAAAAACGGTTTCTAATTTCCAACAACTAAAACACCGTGAATCCGAGACAGAAATCGAATGATTACGCTTAAAATCAGCTGGATCTATGCAGAAGAGAATTGTCTCAAATAGAATTAAATTATGGTCGCCCTTTTTTGTGCAGGAATAACTAATAAACCACTATTTACAGTTCTAGTGAAAAGTATGGCATACGAGTGAGCTGAAAACTGAGCAATAGAGATCGAGGGCAAAATATTTGCGCTTGTCAAAAGAATAAAGAAAAAAAAAACACGTAAGATTAATGCGAAACCCATAAGACATATGCTTATCCATTCCACTGTAGCTTTATAAGAGACACAAATCGGTAAGTAAACCACCCAGATTGGAAGAACTGTGGGATTCGTGGAGGTCTCTATTCGAAAACTAGGAAAAGTACAATAAAAAGACGCAATGTGTACAAGTTTTTTTTAAAAAGGCAATGACAAAACCACCACCAGAAATAACAGACGGCACGATAAAATAGAAGCTACATGAGTTCTAAAACTATAAAAATCCTGACATAGACAACCTACTTAATTTTAGTCTTAAACGACTAACACCACTGCATTGTCATTATAGCAGTTGCTTCATCATTCTGTTGAGGGATGAATAGGCCACGCCAGCATGACTTTTAAAAGGTTATATTGCCCTCATACCAAAAGCCAATGAATCACAACGTCTTAATAAGTACAGATTCATCTGGTTGTTTCACTACTACCTACAAGCTTTTCACTGGTATGGTTGCGGACAGCATCTCTGAATATTACCTCTACGGGGCATACTTGATATAAAAAAAGTAGTGTGCTGGATAAAGTGTTATTCAGCAAGGACCAGTTATCAATGTGTATGCTAACTCTCGGAAAAAGATACAAAAAAGAATGGTTGAAAAAAAAGTTATGCACAATCCGCTATGACTAATCAGTTCTTCCCGCTACATACCTGACAACGAGAGCCTTAACTCCTGGCATAGTGTTATGGGACAGGAAGGGGTAAGAAGCAACCTTAGTAGAAGTTAGTGTCCCCCAATGATGCCTGGGTGTAATAGATTAAAGGGAAAAGATAATGAAATACCAAGGTTTTATGCATGAAAGGAAAAGAATCTGGAATCTTAAGAAGATATCTATTATTGCAATTATTTTATAATAAACTGCAATCAGAAAAAAGGATGTCAAAAATTATCTGGCAAGTATACCAGATCCAGAGGCTTTTGATATAGTGAAGTCCTTAATGGCACATCATCCCGGCACATTATAATTGTTTGATTATGCTGTTTCTAACTGTTGTATGTTTTTTTTAAATTTTCTACTATCCTGACATTTCCACGAGTTCTGCTAGTTGTTGTTGTTGTTGTTGTTGATGATGATGATGATGATGATGATGATATTATTATTATTATTATTATTATTATTATTATTATTATTATTATTATCTATATATTAATATGCTTGTCCGTACGGTGTTGCGTCATCATCATCGCAAACATTAATTAATGAAACGCGTCATCATCATCGCAAACATTAATTAATGTGAATTATCTCCCTTTATTGTTCAATCTTTATTAGTTAAAAATCATTAAACCTTTTTATTTCCCAAAACTTCCCGAACAAAAAAAAAACAAATATATATATATATATATATATATATATATATATATATATATATATATATATATATATATATATATATATATATATATATATATATATATATATATATGAACTGTCTATTTATGGTTCCGGATTATTTTAAAGACAATTATGCATAGAAGGTATCGTTCCACAGTTTAAATAGTATAGTATTTTACTTACATTTTTAACGATGTCTTCTGTAGTACGGAACGCTTATTCTATTTTATTCATTAATAAATATATTTTTTACATTTAACGCTACGAGTTCGTTTTTTTTTACTGTGCCACTTTATCTTTTTATTATTATTATTTACTTTTTAGTGAGCCTTACATAACAAAAACTATGTTTAGAAATAAATGTTACAAAAGTCAAGAATGACTTTATTAAATAAATCACCGAAGTGACCATTCGCAAATACACTGAGTAACACAGAGTCAACACATATTTTACGTCTTGTTTTGTTTTGTTTCGCTTTTGTTTTACGGCATATCAATCCTTTTTCGTGTAATGCCGAACCGAGTAATTTTGTAACATTTATACAACTTCACGTTGTTTACATAGTTATTACTTATGATTTGTTCGTTTTATTTTGCTACTTTTACAGGCAGTCACCATCTTCTAATGCCCGCCGACATAATACTATAAAAAATGGACACAACAATATTTTTAATATAAAATAATGCACTTTGTTTCATTACTTACGATTTAATTTATTTAAAGAAATATTTATTTCCTATTTAACGATTTTCAGTATATTTTATTTAACTAAAGAATTTGTCCATTATTTTTATTACATTGTTAGGTGAAGTTTAAGAATAGTTAACCTCCCTCCCCATATTAAGAATGGCTTTCAGCATGATTCTTACAATAGCAATATCAAAGTTTTTTTTCTCCTTATTTTGAAACAAATTATTAAAAAAACATACAAGACCATTAAATTTTTTTCATTAAATCGCTATGTTTGTGAAGGTGCAAAATAGTTAATCCTTCTCCCATAACCGTTTTTTTATGCAGTAACATACTTGGTTTCAATAATTATGGTTTAAATAAATATTTATTCCTTATTAAAAGATTTACAGTATATTTTATTTAACAGAAGAAATATTTATTGTTCATACATATATTTTCCCTTATTTTTTTATATTGTTAAGTGCAGTTTCAGAATAGTTACCCCCTCCGCATATTAAGAATGGCTTTCAGCATGATTCTTACAATAGTGCTATCTAATTTTATTGATTTTTCTTATTTAACAAAAATTATAAAACAGATACAAGAACATTTTAAACATTTTTTTTACTTTAAATCGTTATTTAGGTGAAGGTTCAAAATAGTTAACCCTTGTCCCCATAACCGTTTTTTATGCAGTAAAATACTTTGTTTCAATAATTATGGTTTAAATAAATATTTATTCCTTATTATAAGATTTACAGTATATTTTATTTAATTGAAATCTATATCTATAATTCGACTTTAAAAATATTTGTGAATTTCCAAATCCTCATTGAAAAAAATTCAAAATAAAGAGAAAAGTCTATTGCATATGTAAAAATTGACGGTTGCTTATTTAACTTCATTAAAAGCTATCAAAGTCAACCAAGAGCTGCTCAATATTCTGGCTTAATGGATCATTTAGCAAGGAATTTAGATGGCTATTCTGGTGTGCCAGTTATTCTACCATCTACATTTACAGGACGTCCTAGGAATCTACAACAGCTTTATCAAGATGCAATGGCAGTTTTTTGTGACCTATTAATTCCTCACACGTGTAATCCAAAATGTCCTGAAATATTAAACAACTTAGGGTCATCAGAACTTTCACAAAATCGATGTCAACAATGTCACAGTTTTTTCAAATTCACAGTCTGACTCCCAAGAACCTGCTGACTGACAACTATTCTCACTCCAAGCATCTGATCGACGTCCCTGTCACCGCATCAATCATCACCAGCACTTTCTGACAATATCAACAGCATCAGTTACGATCGCTTGACCTTCAATAAAAGTTTAAACTAAAGTTTTTTGTTCTACTTGCTTCCATATGTTCATTTTTGTAATATAACAATAAGGAATTTCTTACTGATGTGTTTTAAAAGATTTTAACTACCGTGGAATTTCCACGGGTCCTGCTAGTTATTATTATTATTATTATTATTATTATTATTATTATTATTATTATTATTATTATTATTATTATTATTATTAGCAGTAACGGTACTTGTGGTTTGGCCTCGTTATGAAAATTATCATCAGAAGAAATTAACGGTTTTCACATTTAAATGTTAGGCAATTTAAAAGAGAATTTTGTTGAAGTTAATGTTTTTTTGAAGAAGGTGTTTTACCCACGTCTATAGGGGATGGTTAATAGTGCAGCAGTATTAAAAGTTAGTGTTAGCCTTAATGAAGAATAGTTTTCCTCAGGGGAAAACACTAAATATGAACATCAAAACATAAATTAATAAGATTTTTCAGTTTGTTCTGCGCGACGGATGAGCAAATGATGAGGATTTTGATCTTTTCTTCTTGAGATTTGCTTATTAAAATTAGGAGGATGTCTCATGAATAATAAACGTTAGAAATGAGGGAAATACATGGAATATCTGAATTTGAAACGCAGGTGTTCCTATGAATAGACTATTAAAGAAAATCTACAGTTGTAAAAGAAAGAAATAAACGATAGGCTTATGAATGAATGCTAGTTGTAAATAGACAATATCTTCCCTGGGGTATAATCGCAAAAGTAACGAGCTTCGTTTGTAATTATTTTGTAAAAAAAATATTTAAATGAAGAAAAGGCTGAGAAGTCTAAATAAATAATGTAGCGACTACACATAAACACTTTCTATAAAAAACAAAGAGTAAAAAACAAAGAGTAAAAAATAATATATATGTATGAATATATTACTATTTAATTACTTGTATTTGATAATTGCTGACAAAGTAGTTATTATGGTTTTCATGTTATATATATATACTAGCAGTTCATCCCGGCTTTGCTGGGCCCTATGTATTGTTCATAACTTTATGCGCATATCTATATAAATATGTATATATTAAAAGTTTCACTCATATCCAGGAAACCTACACCTAAAATTTCATGTGTTTAGACCCAAAATTGGGGATGAGTTGTGTAAAGTCTGTTAAACGAAACTCTTTGAAGTTTGACATCTTGGCAGCAATATATAATAATAATAATAATAATAATAATAATAATAATAATAATAATAATAATAATAATAATAATAATATGCTTAAATCCAAAATTGGCTGAATAGTTTACTAAAGATCGCAAAGGGCAAATTAAAAAAAAAACTACCTCTTGGCAGCCAGGTTTTCAGCCAAACACAGAAGCTTGCCTTATGTCCGAATGCACTTTATGCAAAATTCCAAATGTTTAACGAAACATTAGCTGAGTAATTTGGTAGAGATTTCAGCGGTCTTTTTTTTTTAATTTGACCCCAATTTTGCCCCCTTAATTCTTATCGCCTGGGACTCCAATCAAATGCAAAAATTGTTTAGACCCAAAATTGGCGGAGATCAAATCGTAAAACTTTAACCCCTTGACAACCGGATTTATGGCCGAAAACCGATTAAAAAGAATTAAAAGAATCTTGAGTCTGTAGACTGAAAATTGACTGAGTACTTTGGTCGAGAAATATACACCCACATACACACGCACATACAATTTCAATTTATATATATATATATATATGTTATATAGTTATTATTATTAGTATTAGACGATACCACTTGTGCGCGTATGTTACATGAGTTCTTATTAGTAAAGATATAAGTCTTAGTGAGAGTTCTTGTTTTATTACATATGATGGTGTATCTTAGAAAGAGAGATGTTGTTCTAAGAGAGATTGTTCGTTTATAACTATTCCTATATTTTAAATATTCATTACTTAGACGTGTAGATATAAAGAAAGCTCTTAGAAAGATGAGATAGTATTCAGACAGTCTTAGTGTAGATATGATTATAGATTCACATTGTGGATATGAGATGTCGAGACGTGTATGTAATGACATTTTATAACACAGACATATAATAACAATACAATTTACCTTTTTGTAGAAATCACAAACACAAAGATGAGCTTTATCACAAAACACATGAATTTATTTCTTCACGACCGGTCGTGATTTCCTCATTAAGAATTCAAAGTTTCACATTTTAGTTTCTGAAGTGACGTCTCGCTTCAGACGTCCGCCTGTCTCTGAGTTTTCTCACTGACCGTCTCACCGACCAACTAACTCTCACTTCCTATATTGAGAAATCCATGCATCCCGGCCACGTGAGCAAAATTCACGTGTTTCAACATGCGCGACTTTGCACGTTTCCGACATTGATTTCCCAATAACCTATTTTTTCATGTGTTGTTTCCACAAAGGAATTCAACCTACATATATAATTTATTTAACCCATATTTTATTATCCACATTCTATTAACAATTGAATAGTTTATTTATTATTTATTTCATCCGAATTAACAATTTACTGGACAATCCATTTAAACCTATTGTTATTTAAAACTTATGTCCAGGGTTCGATTTCTGCTTTCTCTTATTTTCATTTTGACTAATCTCTTTATTTTTATACTTACATGAACAAGGGGCAGCCCTTATCATGTAACATATATATATATATATATATATATATATATATATATATATATGCATATTTGTGGGTGTGGGTGGGGTGTGGGTGGGTGTGTGTAGGGGTGTAGGTGTGTGTTGGGTGTGCGCGTGTGTGTGTATGTGTGGGTGTGTGTATGTGTTTTGTGTATTGGTATTCATATTATAAACCCTTTATTCTATTTATTTAAAAAGAAAATACAACTTTGTTATGTATGCGTCGTAGAGGTAAATTCATCTGCAGAAGATTTATCTTTTTGTATGTTAATTAAAAGATGTATTTTAATTCGTCGCCATTAGCTTTTTATTACGTTGTCTTATGGTAGGATCATCTTTAGTAAACTATGTACTGCAATTATAATTATGAAAATATTATACATGATTTATACAAGTGAAATATTTGTGTAAAAATGTAAACAATAAACACAAATCACATTCTATACATATTCGTATTAGTATATATATATATATATATATATATATATATATATATATATATATATTTTAAAAATTCCAAACTCCTCTGTCAGTGTTTGTCTACAGTAATAATATCTTATATATATTAGGTTTTCGAACCAATGCGAAACTTTATATTTGGGATTTAGCTGGAGAAAATCGATGTAAAATGTGGAAATTAAAAAAATGTCAGTGTAAGGTCGAATAGCGGTATTACAAATATGCATACCAAACGTAATAGCCATTAGTTCATGTTTTAATTTTTAATCTTGCAGACATTGTCTTCATTAGTCAGGCATTTACGTCTAAGGAAAAAATAATCGTAACCTTAACATTTTGGTTTCGATTCTCAGGTCATTTTAAAAAAAAATGTTTTAAAATCATTACTATATGTTGGCCCTATATAAGCTATGCTCCTATACATTTTTGATTGTTTGTGCATGGATTTTCATATTAAAAACCTTTATATATTTACTTAAAAAGAAAATGCAACTTTGTTATATATGATCGTTGAATCGCATTTATCTGGAAAAGATCTAGCTAATTAACATGTTCTAATAAACATCCATTTTAATTAATTCCCAATTTTTTTCGGTCTTCTCTTTGGATGATCACCTTTAGTTTATTATCACGTGTAATCATATTCGGGAAGATATTCTAAATGATTTATTCTTGCGTAATAGTTGCGTAAAAAGTTTATCGAAAACACAAACAACATTGTATATTTATTTATGTATGTGTGTGTATATATATATATATAAATATATATATATATATATATATATATATATATGTATTTGTTTAAAAATATCTACCAAACCTCTCTGGCAGTTTTTAATCTGCAGACAGGAAACTTAATAAAGAGGGTATTGGAACACATGCGAAACTTTATACTAGGGTCTAAGCTGAGGTAATCGATGAAAATGTGTGAAATAAAAAAAAATAGAATTTTCCAGGTGAAAGTGGAATGGCAGCATTACGAATACGCATGCGCAACGTAATAGCTATTAGTTCATGTGTTTATTTTAAACCTTGCAGCAAACATGCCTTCATTAGTCAGGCATCAATATCAAAGGAAAAAGTAAATCGTAAGCTAACAATTTTGGTGTCGATTATGTTGGATGCGCACGAGTCATTTTTTTAAAAACTTTTTAAATCATTACTATATACTGGGTTCAAGGCACCATAATAATAAATACGAAATATGCATTCATCAAAATATCATACTAAACCGAATCACATTACTTAATATATATATATATATATATATATATATATATATATATATATATATATTAAGTAATGTGATTTATAATTTAAACATTTAAAAAAAAAAATTTAAATTTAAAAATCAAATTTTAATTAAATTAAAAATCAGTTTCATAAGAAGGAACAACAACAAAGTCAATTATCTGTATGATCGTTTCGGAAATCCGTGCTTTTTATTTGTGGTATATATGAAGTCACGTAGAACAATTATACATAGTTTTTTTGATAAGCACGGTCTCCTCATCAGAAAAATTAGGAGGATTTCTATTGAATTGAAAAGACACCCAAAATAAACCTAGCATGAAAAGTAAGGTAGATGAATCTGAAAAATTGAAGTTAAAGGTTTGGATTTAAAATTTATAAGAAAATTAGTATAGGTTAGAGATAGAAATGAGTGGAAAAATAGATATTTTTTTTGAATTTACATAATAAATTTGATTTTAAAATATATAGCTATAGTTACCTTTTAGATTTTCTTTTTTTGAAATCAGGAACTGTATTTAAAGTAGTCATTTAGATGTTTGCTATAGCTTTTTATTTTATTGAATGATGAATTTTAAAAGGGCGACGCTCGTGCAGTAAATTGTTTCCGTTAGCGTATTTTGATTTAAAGACGCTACAGTTAATATATATATAGAGAGAATATTTGTTTTGCAAGTCTTTACGGGGAGATAATTGTCATGTGTTATTGGCTTTATTTATTATTTGATTTACGAGTCTAAGGGCGGAAATTGGTCTAACTTAATTTATTAAAAAAAAAAGGAATCTATTTTTACTAATGAGTAATTTTTAATGATTTAAGGTGGTTTATATTTATTAAATTTAAACCAACGTTTATGATTACATGATAGAAGCTCGTGTCTTGAATTTACTAGTTTGGTTGTGCTTTTTATATCTTCATATTTTAAAATTTTTAGGGTTTCTTTTGTACATAATGTACAAAATTTATCTCCTGGTTAATATGATTTGCAAGTCTCAATTATTTGCCATTTTAAGTTGAAAGAAATATTGCTATTTTTTAGTTGCCAAATATAGTTGGATAGAGTAGTTTTGTTTGATAGAGAGTTATTTATAAAAGAATGTTTGTGCGTTGAAATTCTATGTTTTATTGGGCCAGATGTGGAACCAATATATATAACCTCTTGATTATTATGATTATTTTCCGTTAGGTCTATTGTTGGATTATAATGTGGTTGGTTGGTTAGTAATTGATCGGTAGATTGATTTAAGTTGGTGTTATTATTTAATCTGGTAGTTGAGTTATGGCTGTTGATAGGTTCTTGTATATTTGGAGTTTTTGATACTGTGCAGCTATAGATAACATTTTTAATTTTACATGAGCCTTGTAGGGGACATTTATTTTTTCTTCTACAGTTACAGTCCGATGTATTTTGTATAGTTGTATTTTGTAGTTTATTAATTTTCATATTATTAGAGCTAATTATTTTCTGATGAAGCTTAGGCATAGTAGAGTAAGAGACTTTTATTGTGTTCTTATTGAAAATCTTATTATATCTATGGGGGGCTTTAAAGTTCTTATCTAATATTTTAAAAAAATTCTCTAGCTATGTTTGTTTCTAGGTTTTTGGAATACGGGGGGGTGAAACATAGGATCTCCTTGTGTCTATTCTTACGTTTGCGGGTTTTAGTTTGTTGTTTATTTGTATTATTATCTAATATTTGTAGTTTGGTTTTATCTTTTTTTGTCTCCTGGTTATTTTTCTTAACTCGTATACGGGAAGACATTGCCATATTATATGTTATTACGCTCTTAATAGGTTTATTTTTAATGCAGTTTATGTTTCTATCATTTTCATTTATGAATTTAATTTGTGAATTATATCCAGAATTTTTATGGGCTTCATTATAGTATTTTTCATTTTTGGTAAATATTGATTTAGTAGAAGACAGTCTAGAAATTCTTAGAGCGATATTGGGAACTATTGATTTTAATATTGATTTAGGGTGGTTTGATTGATTGTGGACATATAGAAGCGATTGGTAAGGTTTATGGTATGGTTCAAAGGTAGAATTTTCAAGATTTAAGGTTATGTCTAGGAAATTGACAATTTTTTTATTAGGGTCGATTTTTATACTAAGTCCATAATTTTTAAATAATTTATGTAGAGCTTTAATTGCTTTTTCATAATTTTTATTAGTAGAATTCGTTATGAAAAGTGCATCATCTCTAAATAGCCCTCCTTCAAGTTTAAATTGTTTATGGAGTATACAATGTATTTCATTTAAAAGGAAAAGGCCAACTAGATCAGTGACCTGAGTCGAGTCCGTCGATCCCATTAAAATGTTGAAGTGGTTAGGGGTATTTTTCCTGGTCCAATATTTATTATCAAATGTTATTAAAGACTGTCTAGCTATAAGTATTAGTTTAGTTTCGTCTTGAGTTATATTAGTTAATTTTCGTGCCATTAATAGAGATTTATTAAGTAGGATAGGTGATATAGATTGGTAATATGATTCAATGTCAAAAGAAAGAAATTTAATATTATTTTTATTTTGAATATTAGCAAACTAGTCGATTACTTGGTTAGAAGATTGCAATAGTGGGTATTTTATTATGGATTTAATTTTGGGGATAATTCTATCTAATATGTTTTTACTAACCAGTCCTATATTTGATTTCGAGGGGCAAATGGGTCTAATAGTAGGGTTAATATTGAAGCTGTGTTTGTGGTATTTTAAAGTAAATCTCGGGGTACATGGTACCGTTATTTCTGTGTATTTATCTATTTTAAGTTTAGTTAAAATGTTTTTTGCATCATTATTTATTTTATTTAGTGCTGATTTATTAGTAGTTTTATAATTTTTATTAAGTTCTTTATATATTAGATTTTTATATTGTATATAGTCCATTGTGTAGAAATTTCCAGTTTTATCTGCCGGTACTATGAGTTTATTTTGGTGGCTTGTAGAAATAGATTTTGAAAATTTATTTATTTTTTTAAGTGTTGGAGTGATATATTTTTTATTTTTCTTAAATTTAATATTTTTAATCAGGTTGATTAAGTCATTTTCAAAATTTTCAGTGTCTATGTTTCTCTTAGGGGTTTTGTATGTTTTTAGTCTGTAGTATTTCGCTGATTTTCTTTCTTCATTGTCTTGTCTGAGGATGGTTTCTTTTATTTCTCCAGGTTGGTGGTGTATTGGTTCTGTGGTTTCACTTTGGTAATTATCAAAATGGTAGGCTTTCCATCTCAAGTTCCTTATAAATGTATTTATACTTGTAATTAAGCTGGTTATAAAAGTGTCTTTAGGGGGTATGGGGATGCATTTAGTTGATAATTGTATGTCCTTCTTATGAAACATATCTACAATTACGTATATAAACTCAACCTGTTATAGGGAGTTAATAATTTAAAGGAGATTAGAATAATAGTCTAAAGAGCTAAGTGTATTTTAATGTAATAGTGAAATTACTAGTTTAATTAAAATACAGGAAATGCTCGTTGTAATTTAGATATATAATAAGCTCGATAGTTAAATGTCCTAGAGCTAATTCAATATTAAGTAATGTGATTTATAATTTCAAAATTAAAAAAAGAAAATTTTAATTTAAAAATCAAATTTTAATTAAATTAAAAATCAGTTTCATAAGAAGGAACAACAACAAAGTCAATTATCTGTACGATCGTTTCGGAAATCCGTGCTTTTTATTTGTGGTATACATGAAGTCACGTAGAACAATTATAGAAATTAAAAATGTTATCTATAGCTGCACAGTATCAAAAACTCCAAATATACAAGAACCTATCAACAGCCATAACTCAACTACCAGATTAAATAATAACACCAACTTAAATCAATCTACCGATCAATTACTAACCAACCCACCACATTATAATCCAACAATAGACCTAACGGAAAATAATCATAATAATCAAGAGGTAATATATATTGGTTCCACATCTGGCCCAATAAAACATAGAATTTCAACGCACAAACATTCTTTTAAAAATAACTCTCTATCAAACAAAACTACTCTATCCAACTATATTTGGCAACTAAAAAATAGCAATATTTCTTTCAACTTAAAATGGCAAATAATTGAGACTTGCAAATCATATAAACCATGAGATAAATTTTTTACATTATGTACAAAAGAAACCCTAAAAATTTTAAAATATGAAGATATAAAAAGCACAACCAAACTAGTAAATTCAAGACACGAGCTTCTATCATGTAATCATAAACGTTGGTTTAAATTTAATAAATATAAACCACCTTAAATCATTAAAAATTACTCATTAGTAAAAATAGATTCCTTTTTTTTTTAATAAATTAAGTTAGACCAATTACCGCCCTTAGACTCGTAAATCAAATAATAAATAAAGCCAATAACACATGACAATTATCTCCCCGTAAAAACTTGCAAAACAAATATTCTCTCTCTATATATATTAACTGTAGCGTCTTTAAATCAAAATACGCTAACGGAAACAATTTACTGCACGAGCGTCGCCCTTTTAAAATTCATCATTCAATAAAATAAAAAGCTATAGCAAACATCTAAATGACTACTTTAAATACATTTCCTGCTTTCAAAAAAAGAAAAACTAAAAGGTAACTATATCTATATATTTTAAAATCAAATTTATTATGTAAATTCAAAAATATATATATATATGTTTTCCACTCATTTCTATCTCTAACCTATACTAATTTTCTTATAAATTTTAAATCCAAACCTTTTACTTCAATTTTTCAGATTCATCTGCCTTACTTTTAATGCTAGGTTTATTTTGGGTGTCTTTTCACTTCAATAGAAATCCTCCTAAATTTGCTGATGAGGAGACCGTGCTTATCAAAAAAACTATGTATAATTGTTCTACGTGACTTCATGTATACCACAAATAAAAAGCACGGATTTCCGAAACGATCGTACAGATAATTGACTTTGTTGTTGTTCCTTCTTATGAAACTGATTTTTAATTTAATTAAAATTTAATTTTTAAATTTAAAAATTTTGTTTTAAATTTTGAAATTATAAATCACATTACTTAATATTGAATTAGCTCTAGGACATTTAACTATCGAGCTTATTATATATCTAAATTACAACGAGCATTTCCTGTATTTTAATTAAACTAGTAATTTCACTATTACATTAAAATACACTTAGCTCTTTAGACTATTATTTTAATCTCCTTTAATTTATATATATATATATATATATATATATATATATATATATATATATATATATATATATATATAAATATATAATTTGAATTCATTGGCCTACTGTTTTCACGTTGAGTGTGATTTTCACAATGTTTCGGTCGATGTAACCTTGGACCAACCTCAAGTTTGTCTTGTGGAACGAACTCGGGAATGTTTCTGTCGAATTCCGGAATTTACCCAGAATTTCCTTTATTTAATTCACTGGTGTAGCATGCTATTGTTCCGACAGACATGACTGGATAGAACGTAGGAAAGTAAGACGACTCAAAGAAGCAGCATATATGCTGGGAGTAACCAGTTACTTATAGACCTAGTATAGGTTTTTATACTATAAGGGAACTATTAATTATAAGCAATAGATAATATATACAAGTAATAGGTGTAAACATTAATATATATAGATATACGTTATTATACTGTACCAATTAGTAATAAATAGTGATATAGTATATTTACAAATAAAAATAAAATAGGTTTAACTTCGTAAAATTCGTACTAGAATTTTCTGCGAGGACCCGTGGTTTAATGGTTAGAATACTTGGAAAACTCAATTGTAAAAATGATATTATCCTGAAGGTTCAATCCTAAGTGTGGGCGACCGAAAAATACAACTGCGAATTACTTAGGACATCCATCCAGTCATGACTGACGGAACAAGTGAATGCTACACTCGTGAAGTAAATAAATTGATCCGCTCGAAATTCCGTCCAAATCCCCGAGTTCGATATAAAGATTCTTGAGTTCGACAAGATACACTCGAAAACGCCGGAGGTTATATCACACTCAATTTGAGAACAGTAGTCCGATGAATCCAAATAATACGAATAATCAATCATAATGTAAGAAATTTAGAAACGTCATATATATATATTAAGCATTTTATTCGCATATTTTTGTTCTATTTGAAATAATAATTTTTTTTAAAATTTTTGCTAATATGTTCTTTACAATTTTTCGATTGGTTTCCTCTTCATTAGAACTGTTGCAATTACATACGGCCTAACATTTTCTGCCAACACTATTTGTAAAGAGAAATTTTTTTAGGTATTTAATCTAATCAGATGATCTTTGGCATTTAACAGATAATTTTATTCGTTAACTTTTTCATGGCTCATGTAAAGAGATTCTTTCTATAAGACTTAGCACTTAAAATATATGATATATTATTAGCTGAAACGGTTGCTTCGAGGAAATATCCATCGAAATTCTTTTAGCTTGATATTTTCAGACAGTTTTATATAAGATATTTTGTATAAGGGTACATGTAAAGACTGGCCAATAAAAGTATGGCATTACTTTACGCATATTGAAGGAACATATGTTATACTTTAAAATGACAGTAATTACGGATTTTACCTCATTTCCTTTTTTTGTTTGTGAACTAAGTTTTTAAGTTTCTTTTTCTTTTCTCTCAGCAAGTTACACATTTTTATTCTAATTTAATGCCACCGTGGTATAACCATTCGCGCTGTTTGTGGTGTCTTAGTTTTTTGTTAATTTATTGCAGTTAGTACAAAATTTTATAATTTCCATGGAAGACCGAGAATTCTAGATTGGCTATTTGAATCGTGAACTTACAAATGAGTTTAAACGTATATTCAATGTTATTTGAAGAAAATAATTGAGAATTGTTTTTTACGAAATTTTCAATCTTGCAGTTGTATATATTTGAACAGTGTCCGTAGATATTAAACATCTTGCTGAAAATGTTTCACCCATATCCATAATGCAAACTCTTGTTTCTTTTATATTGTACAAATACTTTGCTGAAAATGGAGTTCATGAAATTTAGTTTAAATAGTAACCAAGGCAAAGTGTAGAATATGTGTTTTCTTATACGTAGAAACGCATGTGATTAGTCATTGATGCATCTAATGAATTAGAAACATGAAGTTGTTTGCTTAACCATGCAGTGAATTATTCAACATGTTATAGAAAACAATTTATCAACCAAACGCTTAATTTAGAATTATCATTGCAATTTAAAACCTGGTATAATACTCGGAATGTAATTGCGAGATTGTTTTTGCCCGTTCTTCGTTGAGCTATTTCAACGGCATATTGTACATATTTTTGTTAATTTAGGAATATCGATTCGCTGATACTTAAGACACATTTTGCTTTTCACATGCACCAAGTCCTACACCAATTATTTCCTTGGAATCCAGTTTCACTATATTTCTGTAATACTATGTTTAAGCGAAATTCGGACGAACCGAAATCAAATTGAACCTACCTACGAAAAATATGTGCAGCTAATCACTTTCTCATTAATTGAATTCTAAAAATAATATATTCGTTATTTTTTACTTCGAAGGAACTAAAGTAAATTGCTGTTTTAGTTTAACTGTAACGTTTCATTTACGTAATTTCGTACGGTTCGCAGTTTTTAGTGTAACATCAATGTGTGAGCTAGTAAATATTTGTTTTTTTCGCGTTCGTTTAACGGCCATTTTTTATTAGTACTTTTACTTGTATTTCAACATTTTTTAATTTAATTTGCACATATCCTAGCTTTAAGATTTCTGATAAAGAAAGCCATTGCTATTTTATTGTTATTTTAAACTGGACTGGTTAAGCTAGCATATGTACATTCACCCTTCTTATTAAGTATTCGCCGTGTAATCATCGCTTTCTTTCGGTATTACTTAAACTTCTATTAGATTGGCACAAAAATAATGTCGTTTTTTAACGTAAAATTCAAAATATCACAACTCCTTTGAAAATAAACTTTATTAATTAAAATAAACAGCATTACAATCAACACATTTTTTGCTAATGTGAAACAAGTTTAGTCATCCCATTAGCATGAAAAGCAAGTCTACCAAGAGTGAAGGAATTTATTGTAGGCCGATTCGGCATAATCTTGTTTTACATGGCGGTCACCACTTATCAAGGCCCGGAGGCCACTCAGCGATAAGGGTCATTGCGTGTACAGTAATCACTGATATATTATTGTAGTAATCCTTAGTATTGGAGATTTGATAGAGTGTCTTACTTAAGGCGTCGATTTGTCAGGATTTTTTTATGTTGGATTTGAAGACATCAAAGTTGTAGTCAGGTGGGAAACAGGCGAACGGAAGAGAGTTCCACAACCGTGCGCTTCTGAGAAAGAAGCTCTGCTCATGGAATCTACGTTGATTTAGGCACATATAAAGAGTGGGGAAAATTATTGACAGTAGTTTCAGCCAGACGGGTGTTTCTCGTGAAACACTGGCGAGGCGGGACGAGGGATTGAAGCTCAGACGAACACTTGCCATGAAAATAACGATAAAACAAAGATAGGCTCGCAACGTCTCTTCTGTTTGAGAGAAGCTGCAGGGAAGAGAAAAAGGCCATCCACCACTAAGCCACGAAGTCTATTTTGTACTCTGTCAAGGCAGAATAGGCTGTTTTTAGCAGCTCCTGCTCAGATGTGGCAGCAGTACTCCATCCTTGGACGTACATAGCTTTTATATAGATAGAGAATTGCATCAGTAGTGAGATACCTTCTGGAGCAGAAGAAGGATCCCGCCATTTTCACAGTGTCCCTGGCAACAGATGTAATGTACGTGTTCCATTTCAGATTAGGAGTAAAGGTCAAACCCAAAAGCACGTCAAAACACGGGGCCTCCCCAAGACGAGAGTCATCTATTTCAATTGATGCCAGATGGGGATCAGAGCGTTGATGATGTAAAGATAGAAGCCTGGTTTTGCATGCATTAAAAGTGAACAACAACCTATTTTCCCATTGTACCACGCGCTAAAGATCAGAGGAGAGAGAAATAAAGAGAACTTTGTTATTTACGGCCTTTGATGTGTTGCCATAGATGGTAGTGTCATAAGCATAGATGTCAACGAAAGATTTAAGTATGTGTTTTGGGAGATCATTGATGTAGACCAGGAAGAGAGTTGGGCCCAGGATTGACCCCTGGGGGACTTCAGCATTAATAATGTGGGCCTCTGATTTCTGCCCATCAACCACTACTCTTATGAGCCTATCAGAGAGAAATGATTTAATGATTGAGAAAACATTTCCAGTTATACTGTAGCTGGAAATCTTGTGAAGTAGGTCCTTATGCCATACCGTATCGAAGACCTTCGATATGTCAAGAGCAATTGGCCTGGAAAGGAAACCTTTGTAAGAGATTCACTTATCTTATGTGATATAACCGTTAGCACATCTGCTGTAGATCTTGGAGAGCGGAAACCATATTGCATGTCACTAATAAGGTTGTTTCTATTGAGGTGGTTGACTACTTTATTTAATATGGATTCCAACAACTTACTCATGACACACAGGATACTTATTGGTCTGTACTGAGAGGGAGATAACTTTTCACCTGAATTCTTAAATACAGGGCATACTGATGAGGTTTTCCAGGGTGTTGGAAAGCACTTCTCCTTAAGGCAATGCTTAAACAGTTTCGTAAGTATGGGGACAAGTTTTGGTTGGAGCTTTCTCAGCACTATAACTGGAATGCGATCAGGACAAGTTGCTTTACTGGAATCAAGGTTCTTGATTAGCTTGGCGACCTCACGCACATATATTTATATGATGCATAGCGTGTTCTCTGTTATAGGAGGAAATACTGGGAGTTGATGGGCATTATCGCATAGGGTAGAATTAACTACAAAGTTCTTTGCAAATAGTCTGGCCTTGTCTTATGCTGACGAGATGACCTCAGGTCCATTGATGATAGTTGGGATAGAACGCACGCTTCAGTTTAAGGTCCTGTGTGCTATTTGCCAGAACTGGTGGGCACCAAGCCGCTGTTCAGCTACTTTGGATTTTACAGACTGAGCATATAGCTCTCTTGCATGTTTTATTATTCTCGGCATTCGAAGGATTTCCCGCCCAGGAAGTTGTCGCGATACTTAAAAAAAGTGATAATCTGTGGGCGAGAGGTCATGTGAATATGAGGGACGAAGCAATCTTGTAAACATATTTTTAGGCTTCTGTAGGCAACATGCGGGCGAGCGTTGTCATGGTGGGGAATTGGTCCCTGCATATTGATCAATCACGGGCACATACGTTGGAGGTTTTGGTTCATTTGGTCAATTTGTAGGCAATATTTCTCCGCCGTAAACGTTTCGCCCAGATTCAAGAAACTGTGATGGATGAGACTTGTTGTAGGCTACCAAACGTTCAGCGTAACCTTTTAGGTGTAATATCGGCTTCCGCAAGTGTTTTGGAGCTTCTTCGGTATCCTACCACTGTGCTGAACGTCGCAGGATTTCGTAGAAACTCCACTTCTAATCAAACGTCACAATCCGCTCGATAAATGGGTTGATTTGTTGCAAAGAATGAGGGTAGATTTTGTATTATCGTTCAATACGTGATGCACGTATTTGTCCAAGTATCTTTTACTTCTCTATTTGCTTTAAATGGCGAACAGATATTAAGTGGTCGACCTCTAGTTCAACAGCAAGTTCTTGTGTGGTTTTCGGAGAATCGGCTTCAATTAAGGCTTTCGAATGTTCGTTATTAACCGCAGTCGGCTGGCCGGTACCGTCTTCATCTTCGAGGCTTTCGTCACCATTGCGAAATATCTTGAACCACCGTTGTGCCACACATTCGTTGGTGATTCCAGGGCTACACACATCATTGATATCATCAGCTGTCTCAGCAGCTTTTCGGTCAATTTGAACTGAAAAAAGAAAATCATGTGGATTTTAATGGTGTCAATGCTGTCGAAAAGCCTGCATAAAATGAATGAAACTAATAACACGATTTGATAAAGCGGAAAACGCGCTTAAAAAGCGTATATAACAGAGTTATATATATATATATATTTATATATATATATATATATATATATATATATATATATAGAGAGAGAGAGAGAGAGAGAGAGAGCAAGGAAATAATTCAGAAATGATGTAGAAAAGTTACATATGTGGAAAACCAATATTGTTTTTGCAAGAACCTAATATTACACTTTATAAGTACTTGCGTCTTAACTGTTTCTTTTTATACGGGAACATGACGCACTCGGACTTTCCTTGTGTAATAATCTTTTTTTTTTTCACATGTTCGAATATTCCTTTTTGGTTTTATACTTTAGTTAACTTCCAAATAACTATATTTATTTAACTTTAAATATATACGTTGTATTTTATGTATACAATTTACATTATTCATTAAAACTGATATACATTTAATTAGCTTTAATACTTATTTTATATATAAAATCATTAAAAAAATAATATTGTTTTGCAAATATATCTTATCTATCTTGGTATTTTTTTAATATTCTCATCTTTAACTGTACCAGATATAATGCACAGGGGGGCATCTATTTGTTAAAGTTACAGTTGACGCAGTTGTTAAATCTATATATCAAATATAATACCGTTTACAGTATCGTAATTGATTTTGCTTCCGAATGAATGAATTATGAAGGTCGTTTTGAATCATATATGTCATGACATATTCATTTTAATTATTCCACTTCGTTCTTACATTTGCTGTTCGCTAATAATACTTCTTGACATGAAATTTAGAAACCATTTGAATGAACAATATATGTATTTATTGAAAATAATATACAAGTTTACTACGAAAAACCCTCTCTCACATGTCTGTATATACCCACATCAAAAGGCTAATCTCCAGGCTATAAATACTATCATACTACCTCATGTGCTGAATGAAATAATTAAAATGAATGCATGTTTTAAAAAACTAAAGAATAAATATACCGATTTCATCTATAATTTGCCTATTTTAATTATTGTGTGATTAAACAATTCGAACGTTATCGTTTAAGTAAATTATAAGTATATCTGATACTATGGTTATTTATTATTTATATAATATTTTCCTTTTCGTAAAGGTATTTGGTAACGTTTTTAATATTAATTATTTTTCTCTAGTGTTTTATGGTTTGTATGAATAAATTATATTACTATTTTTTATTCATAACGTTAATTAATTACAGAGCGTTTTTGTATGCAATAAGAATATGCAAAATAGTTAAATTCAGGAAAAAAACAAGTGATTAAAAACAAATAAAAAAAGCCCATGAATAAAGTAAAACGTATTACAGAGGAGACATTTGATATAAATGACACGTAGTGAGATAAAATAAAATATAATCTGATTCTAAAAATCGTTTCTGCGGAGGAAAATATTTTTGGTGGTAAACCTACTGTTTTAAATTTATTTTGCATTTGTGAAAGTTGTATATAATGTTTAATACAATATCTATGTTATACCTTATAGAATAATAAAACAAAAAATATAAAATGACTATAGCAAAGATAGCCTACAAACAAGGTATTAATATATGGAACCTTATATTGATAAAAATAAAAACGAATAGAAAATAATGTTAGTGCTAAAAGTTGTGTACATGACGTGACAATAAATTTCGTGCGACACCAAATGTTTTATGTCTTCGTAGATTCCGGTCAATCAATATTTACCGGGAGCAAGACGCAGCTGTACTGAGGTTGGCGAATAATTGTTTTCGGCATTTTACGAACCTCGTCAGTTTTATAGACATTTTATGTAGCACCATATGTTTGATTATATGTCGAAGGTCAAACTATTCTCTATAGGATACAGGCACTGGAAACCGAATGAATTAGGTATATTTACGTTTATAAACGTATCATTCGTATTTATTTATATAGAACAAGGATAAGCATCACCTGACCAATTTCAGTACCCCTACAGAATTTTTATTTTACCCTTTACGCTAAGCAAACCCTAAACTAATCGTAACTAACTTGTCATTTACTTTAGCGAATATTTTGCCTCGGTTAAATTTCGGTAGAACAATAGCAGTTTCTTTGTTGTGGTTCTTTGTTGACCATTTTGTAAAATAAAGTTAAAATAATTCATACACCTTATAGAAATTTTTAATATCTTTTTCAAATAGTTGAATTCAACGATCACAACGTCTCCGTAACCATTTTAAATAAAGGAAATGCAACAAGCTTTTACTAACCAATTAAATACACTTTAAGATTCGTTATCCAGACACTTTCATACCGGAATTCTAATATGGTTGTTCAGGTTGTTGCCATCTATGTCCCGCACTCATACAGAAGAGCGTCTAGAAAAGTAAGTAGGTTTTAATAATTTGTGTTGTAATGCATTAATCAGTTTAATTTACGATCTGTGTGATAGTAATATATACGAGATTGAATGTAGAAGTACGTATGTTTCATTTGTTCTCATGCTAGCAATAACTGTTATTACCCCTACTAATATTAGGAACGCGAAAATATTTAATTTAATAAGATCTCAATGTATGTAGCTATTCGTGCATGCAAGCACAAATATAATTTTCTGGTTTGAGTGTATTAAAATTTTGGGTGAACATAACGAGCGAAAATATCATTTTCACTTTGACTGTTTGTTAGAAATCGATGTAAACGAAATTCATATGAACAATGATGCAAATTAGTTAACAGTTATTTTTTAATTGAATTTCGTTTGGAATTAGTCGGCATGAAAGCAATATAATGATGCTACGATTACTGTATCTAATACAAAGTAGAAAAATATAATGAAATAAATCCCCGGTGAAAAAGGGTTACACTGACATAACATACTAGAAATAGAAACCCACATCACGTACACGGTCAAAACGTCGCCACTTGTATTGTTACAATGATTAATCTTAAAAGGAGAAACAACGTGAAATACTTGCATGAATTAACGTGAAAACCAACTTAGTAAAAGAATTCAAATTTATTTCCAAGCTATAATTTGGATAATAATTAATCGACAGGACAGTTTGACTGGTCATCTTATTAAAAAAATTATTTTAAATGGTAATTGAGCATTAAACTTCAAGTATTGCATAGAAAATATCATAAAATTGCTAATGAACGCATAATTTCGTTGATTAACGTGTTTATTAATTTTTTATCGATAATCAAATCCAAAGTAATAGTTATTTAATTCAATAAAATGAATACATTATATATACTGAATATAGAATTCAAAGAGAAAATAAACACACTGCTATTTTTAACAAGAGATGTTCTAAAAGTGATGATATGCAATTTGTTGCACCTTTATGGATCAGATTAGATTGCAAATTGCTTTCTTATGATGACTAAACTTAAGCATTCATGCCCTGAAAATGCCTTGTTGCTGTTCAAGATATTGATGATGTAAGACTCTAAGAACCAACGCCTGTCGTGGTTGCGCGTCAGATGGAAAGATTTTTTTTTTCCTATTGTAGTCTTAAGTACACATTTTTTGATAAATACTTTACAATTTACATGCCGGAACATTGAATATACACTTTTAATGCTAACAGCTTATTTCGATTTGGAAATTGAATAGATGAATCTTTTACAACGTAACATACATAAGTATATTTTAAAGTATTGTATTGGAATTTTATTTCCTTCAAAATTAATTATCCCGAAGACATCTATAATGAAAACGATACATCGATAGGCATAACATTTGAGTTGCCCCTTTGTCTTCACTCAATTAGGTCGGAATACTTTTTCTATAATTTACATTATATATACAATAGCATGGGTGTCCGGCGTTGCCTGAGTGTTTGGAGGTGTGTTGAGCAAAAAAAAAATGGCAGTAAGAAGTCATGCTCAAACCCGTAGCGCAAAGGAGGAAAAGAACGGGGAAAAAACCTGGCGTCTTTGCTATTACAACCACCACCAAAACGGAAGTGGCGTAGGTTTAAATCAAGACTAGACAATCGAACAAAGGGGATGACTTTCGAAAATATCGGTGAAAAAAGCGACCCCTCCCCGTAGAAAAGTGTCCAGTTCAGGGTAAAGTAATTAATGTTTAGCCAATTTTTCAGTATTTGTCGTCAAAGGGTCGAGCTTCAAAACTATACTAATCTTGTGGAAATTCGTCGCCTCTGTCGAAAGTTTTAAGCAGACATGCAAACATACATGCATATATTTATATATAAGTTGCTCAATTTTTCGACCCAAACCGATTAAAAAGCTTGACCTATCTCTGAATACCCTTTATGTAAAACGTCAAATGTTTAAACCAGCAATTTCCTAAGAAATTTGGTAGAGACCGCAGAGGTCCATGTTTTAACATCTATCATGATCCCTTAACGTTTATTGTTTTGTGCTCAAATCAAGTTATTAAGTTAGATCCATGTCCAAGGAACCTATATCTAAAACTTGAAATGTTTATACCCAGAATTGGCGGGGGAGTTTGGTAGAGTTCTCAAAGGTTAACTCGTTGAACTTGACCCTTAACAGCCAAATGTCTGGCAAAAAACGGATTACAAAGATTTTTCAAAATCTCAGTACCCTGTATACAAAATTTCGAGTCTGTAGACTGAAAAATGACAGAATTATTGTGTAGGGAAATGTACACAGACACACACACAGAGGCATACATCAACTTTCATTTATATATATATATATATATATATATATATATATATATATATATATAATCAGCCAATACAACGATTCACCGTGAAACCCGGATTACATAAATTCCTATCCTTTCATTGTATTTCTTTTTATTTCATCTTTTTTTTTTATTTATCTATGCCCTCTAAAAAGGTGTAATTAATTTTTAAATATATTTTCTTTATATTTGCTTAATAGCAAAATTACTTCGAATTAAATTTAATATTCTTTAATGGGTTTTCTTGGGGGGAGGATAAGCGTAGATTAAAAATCCATACGTAAAAAAAATAAAACCTGTACTGTATTCTTTATTCAAACAATAAATTTCTGTTTTGAAAAATTGTTTTTCTGAATGAAATTTAAGCAATATATATATATATATATATATATATATATATATATATATATATATATATATATATATATATATGTATATATATATACTAGAAGGTTAATATTTTTCAGAACTACAGTAACCAATTATATATAACGAGGATAATGTAAGTGTGGCAAATATTGACAATGACATGTTTATTATGTGTGCCATTCGTTCTGCAATTTTATTCGATTGTGGGCGGTATCCGGTATTTAATATAGGTTACATCGAATAATCCATAACAATTTCTGTACACGTTCCTCACGAAAAGCAAACATATTGTCAGGCACTTATGCTTGTGGTAGGTTATTTGTGTCGAAAATCATGCGTAATATATGTTAAACTGTAATCTTTTGTGTTCTTTCGCCCATTGTAAAATACTTCTATCAATATCATGTATAATTTCATTAAACTAGCTTCCGCTTGATATACGTGTACTATGAAATCATATTTAATTTTTTATGCTATGAGAATAATGTTTTTTTGTTGTTGCAAATTTAGTATTTACGCGTACAGAACTCACCATTTTGCTTGTATGTCCCAAGCAAAATTTGCAAGTAACAAGATTTTATTATGTCTGTTCTATTTATTACTCGAAACACTAACAAATATCTGTTTTCCTATAGTCTATAGTCGCTTGTCTATAGTTTCATTGGATGAAATAATTTTAAATGTATTTTCTGAGAGACGGTTCGTTAACTGACTGTATTTTATACTGCATATAGTACTAATATATGCATAAAAAATTAGTTAATTTCTACGCAAAGTGAAGTTTTTTTATGGGACATAATCTACCCTGTATCAAATTAAAAAATATTTTTCTTGTGGCCATTTGATGATCTAGTATCGCGATAAGGTTATTTTTGCAAGTAAATGTACAATTGGTGTTTCAAAAAATCATTCAGCGGAATTGATCAGATAGGATTGCAAATTGCATTCATGATCATACTGTTTCATCTCACTGTTGCAGATATTGACAGTGCGAGACTTTAAAAAAGCAACGCCTTCCATGGACGTGCGCGAAAAGCAGAAAAACGTTATTTCATTCCTGGCAAAATTCGTTGCGTATGGAAGTGACTATGTAGAAAATTAAATCTGCTAATGTTAGTGGCATCACTACTTTCTTCGTAAATCTTTCCCTTGTTTTTTAGTAACATCAATTGTAGTCTTTACTTGTGAAAAAAGCCCGCACATATCAACGATTTTTCTACTGATTCGTGAATTTTAATGTTGCTTCGCTTATTTTACATGAGGATTTTCTGTTATTTTTTTGTATGTTTTTGCCTTTTCTCTTTTGATTGAGTTTGGAATTGACTGTTATTTTCTAAGAATGATTGTTTTATTTTTAGCACTGTATACCTGTTACTTGCAGGTAAATTGTTCTAAATAATTTGAGTAATTTGGGTTGATGTAAATCAACAACTGCACTTATCCATGACGAGGACAATTAAACTGGCAATGTCAAATAATGTAACTTTATGAACTTATTTCCTGCAGACTCCATAAATTTCTTTTTTATATGTTTATAATGTGAATTGTCTGCTATGGATATTTGTTTCGTAGTTCAATACTTTTTTAGAATTTTGTTGCTTATATTCTTTAGTGTTTCAGTCAGTCATATAATTGACATTTTCTCAGGGATTCGCAATTTGCAAAGATAAGTTTGTATTTCTCCTGTTCTTAAAGATGGCTGCTACTAACCCTTTTTTTTAGTATGTATGTCTAAATATAATATCTAATCTTCTACTAATTTCTGTTATAAAATATTCTCAAAATGGCATCGGCAATGCATTTTGATATGACGCAAAGTTTTCGCGGTTAACTTCTTTTACATGGTCATAAAGTGCCTTCGAAAAACTTCGATTAAACAAACGTACGTCATGATTGCTGTATTATTCAATCCAATGACATAATATACACGTGAACACATACTACACATTTAAAAAGAAAATGAGTCGATCAGTATTTCCAAAACATTTACACGCAAAATCACAACATAAATATCATGTTAGTATTCGTTGAGATGCCTTTTTTGATTATTATTGAAATAATTTGAAATTAGTTCCAATTGTGTAGCAGTTTGGTAAAATGTCTTTGTAAGCCAAAATAATAAATGAATAACATCCAGGATATGACAACAAAAATCTATACACGGTTAATTAGGATTTCATACTAATATCGATAATGATTATTGTTGATAGTAGTCTAGCCCTTTAGGGGGAGTCAAGTTTATCTTTGAAAGAGGTGGCAACATCTCTATAATTATAAAACACAGGTCAGTTTTCTTGTTTTAGGAGTTACTACATTTTCTGACTTGCGGTTAAAAAAAAAAACTCGTCTTCTTACATATTTCATGGCCTCCTTGTTTTAAGTCGAATATTAAGTCACTGCTGCTATTCAAATCATTAGCAAGGTCCAAAATATATTTTGTTTTAACATGTTTAAACGTGCTTCCGTACAAATAAGTTTAAGAAACAACCCATTAAGTTAAAAAAGAAGCTGATTAAAATATAAATATACAATGTATAGCTATAAACTAATGAAAAGAAAAAAAAACTATATCAGACGCAGTTAAATTCCACGTATCAATTTGATTTTCTTTCACAATTTTAAATATATAAATCATCTATTTATTTATTACACGTTCAATATTTAAGATGTTATATATTTTACTCAATTATATATATATATATATATATATATATATATATATATATATATGCGTATAGAAATTCTTAATAAAAGCTGTGTTTTATTATTTATTTGAAAGTCTATTGATTTGTCGACACTGTCGATGTCATTGTGTTGTTTTTCCACAATTCACAAATTATTATTGCGTTTAGTGTTTCATAAAAATCATACATACATATATATATATATATATATATATATATATATATATATATATATATAGTAACTTATAACAAATATTATGAATAACATAAATAAATTAGTATGTCTCTATCATAAATAAAAAATTGTTCATATATGCTATGATTCTAAGTGATTAGTGATGTGCTATGCTAACACAACAGGAATAATTCCGATTTTCCGAAAGTAATTTAGATCTTGTTAATCTAAAGCCAATAAAACATTTTGCCTAGAGACATGATATTACACATATTGTTTCATATGATTTATATTATATATATTACGCAATATACATATATATATATATAATTAGGTTGTAGTTTGCTTGAAGCATTGTTGAAGAAAATTATAAGGTAAAATTAAAAGCCAAGAACAATGCGAGATTTTTTTTCTTTATATAGAGTAAAATTAAATGCAAACAAAAGAAATAAAGTTCTTTTTTTTTCTTTTTCACACAAATTTTAACTCTAAACAACAGTAATTTTTTTTTTCTGTTTTGAGATTTATATCACCATTGAATACAACAGAAAAAAAAAATTACTGTTGTTTAGAGTTAAAATTTGTGTGAAAAAGAAAAAAAAAGAACTTTATTTCTTTTGTTTGCATTTAATTTTACTCTATATAAAGAAAAAAAATCTCGCATTGTTCTTGGCTTTTAATTTTACCTTATAATATATATATATATATATGTATTACACAATGTATCTATCTATCTATCTATCTATCTACATATATATATATATATATATATATATATATATATTCTACCTGTACCCGGCCACGCGTTGCTGTGGCTCAGTTTGTTAAAATGGAACACATGTGAAAGTAGAGAAAAGTTTGATTATTTTTTTCAAGATAATGTAAAAATTATTTATTTTTTAACAGATGTTAAGAAAATAAACAGAAAAATACTTACATCATTAATTATGCAAAAAAAATAAATGAAATGTTGATTTAGTGTTTCAATATGCTTATAAATTACTATAAAACATGCTGAGTATGCACTGTTTTATTGTTGTTGTAAAAATGGAACGGAAACTTAAATTTCGCTTCATTTTAATCTTTCTCAATTTTTTAATTGTGCCCCCCAACGAATATAATAAAAACAGTAACATTCAACAATTGTACTTTATGTATATAAAACACAAAATGGGTGTTTGTATTACTTTACACATAGATTCGAAAAAGTTGTCAAAAAACAAATATATAACAAATAAATGTTATCAAAGGCAAGATAAGTTACTTTTCTGCCAAACTGGATATATTTTTTGTGTTTTTATTCAATGTAACATGTTTATTCAGCTCGAAAAACAAACAGTGTTTACCGATGTATTCGAAAATTGAAGATGGCGTCTCACACCCTCTTTAACACCGTAAGTATGGAAAAAGGTGTTATAAATAAAAAAACTATACAAAATACTATTAAAAGCCCGCCGAATATATGTCAACCTATGTCACAGTAACATATATTGAGCGAGTTTTTAACAGTATTTTATCCGGTTTTTTATTTATAACATCTTTTCCCACACTTACCGTGTTAAAGAGAGAATCAGACGCCATCTTGAATGTTCCAATACATCGATAAACACTGTATGGTTTTCGAGCTGAATAAACATGTTACATTGAATAAAAACACGAAGAATATATCCAGTTTGGTAGAAAAGTAACTTATCTTGCCTTTGATAACATTTATTTGTTATATATTTCTTTTTGGACAACTTTTTGGAATCTATGTGTACAGTAATACAAACCCCACAAAATATTTATTAAAAAAAATATTTTAAAAAAAAGTTAATAACGAAAGGGAAATAATTCCATTTTTAAACGAAAAAGTCAGTTGACCTAACTTACTGTATTAATGCTATTTTTTTAAGCAAGAAAAAAAAAGGTAAATATCCAGATACGCTACTACAGAACACCGACCATTCTAATTTGTTTTTTTTATAGGTAATTGAGGTCGCTGACAACAAATCTGATAGTCAAACTTGGGGCAAATTTACCGTTTGCATGGTATTTACCCCTGAACCCACGAACTTCTTTCCACCATTTTGCAGCTTCCATTTATGCTACGCGCATGCACGCTGTAGCATAAACGACGGCTTCAAGAAGCAAACTACGTTGGGGGGGAGGGGATTTTTTTTTCCAGGACATAGAATTTTCTAATTTTCAAAAATACATTATAGCGCTTTTTGGGTGGAAAATTTAAAATTAGCTGAAAAAGGAATAAAATAAGAAAAGGAAAGCACACCAAGTTGGAGTAGGGGGGTAATTTATCTGGTTTTTTTTTTTACCTGGAACATCGAATTTTCAAATTTTCCGTAAGTAACGCACCGACATTTACCAATTAGAACACCATTTAACATTTTCCGAAGATTTTACTTTGTACATTGGGGGCGCTAGCGGAGGGGATGTGATGTTGGCGCGCGCGCCCCAACATCACATCCCCCCAAACAAATTAGAGTGGTCGGTGTTCTGTAGTAGCGTATCTGGATATTTACCAAAAAAATATTTAGGTTTGGCTATAAATTCCTAAACTCATTTCACCCTTAATAATTTAGGTGACTGAAATAGGAATCTAATTGAATCTTTAATTTTTTGAATAGTATCTGAGAAATTCATTTTTCTTCGAGTCATATTGAATTCATTAATACGGACTTTGGAGGCTTTTTTCGTAATGTTACTGTAAACATTATTTTTTATTGTTACAAATTAAAAAAAGCAAAAATAAATTCTTGCGTTTTTTATTTACTACTGAAAACCATAACTTTAGTAAAGGTATTTTTTGTTTAAACAAAATAAAACATTTTCACTAAGACTTAAGTAAAAATAATTAGTTCATTATATTCTGCGATCATTATTTGAAAACTACTGCAATTTTTATTAAAATTCGTTAATTTCCTGATTTTTGGTGAATTTTTAAGTAAAGCGAGGAGTCAAAATGTGTATACACTTTGAGCGTCGGCATTCATTTTGCGACTACGTGTGGTTAATTTAAATTAAAGTTCAATCACATGGTTACATTATCAATAATCATGTAATTAAACCCATTGAAAATTTACCGATATTGTAAACACATTCTGTTTACATTAAGACTGTAGTGTTTTTTTAGTGATGCAATGTTGTCAACTGAGATTAAAAAAAAACCCGCGAGATCAGGAGAAAGAAATGTCCAGAAAATCGCTAGATTTTTAACTTATCGTCTGAAATTTTCAAAAATAGCTAATCCCCCCCAAAAATACTCCATAATGTTCCGTGTTTTCTCACTATGGGTTTGTATAACTGTACACATAGATTCGAAAAAGTTGTCAAAAAACAAATATATAGCAAATAAATGTTATCAAAGGCAAGATAAGTTACTTTTAACACGGTAGGTTTGGGAAAAGATGTTATAAATAAAAAACCGGATAAAATACTGTTAAAAGCTCGCTCAATACATGTTACTGTGACATATGTTGACATATATTCGGCGGGTTTTAATAGTATTTTGTATAGTTTTTTTATTTATTACACCTTTTTCCATACTTACGGTGTTAAAGAGGGTGTGAGACGCCATCATAAATTTTTGAATACATCGGTAAACACTGTTTGTTTTTCGAGCTGAATAAATATGTTACATTGAATGAAAACACGAAAAATATTTCCAGTTAGCAGAAAAGTTACTTACCTTGCCTTTGATAACATTTATTTGTTATATATTTGTGTTTTGACAACTTTTTCGAATCTATGTGTACAGTAATACAAACCCCGCTTTTCTTTATTTTTTAATAATCTAATGCGGGAGTGTGGATGCCTAATACCTCTAGATTTTCTAGAATTTCCCGCTAGATTGTAAACGAAATCTCCCGATATAGCAGTAAACCGCTAAATTGTAACATTGGTCACGTGACAGGAAGCGGTAATAAATAATTGTCCCTAAATAAAAAAATGGCCTCTCGGTACAAAGAAATCCACCTATTTATCATAGGAAAATTAAGTATAATGTTATAATTAAAATAATATATATAAAAACACACATGGACACAGTAAACATATTATACCAAAACGTGGAAGCCATCCGTCCAGTAGTTTTTAGACAATTAATTCCGAACGAACCAACAGTTACATTTATATATATATAGATTACACGATGTATATATATATATATATATATATATATATATATATATATATATATTAAAAAGCGGAGAGATAGAAAAGGATAAAAAAACATTATGTTAAAAGGGTCCATCTCCATGTGGAGGAATTAATTATTGAGCGTGAGCTGTTTAACGTCTACGCAGACGGAGTCGGTGATGATGTTACAGCATGCCTTGTGTCGACTGATTCCTTTGGGCACAAAATGCCCTAAATCGGCTCCAAAACGTGGTAGTTTATGCTTATATTTTGGCTTTTTGAAAAATGTTTTAAAAAAAATCTTTTTGATTTTCTCATTGGTTGGTTGTGACACCTGATGCTGCTTTCAATTACGTCCGCCAAAAATATGTTATTTTTACTTTAGTAATTTTTAGAAAAGTGTGTGGGCGTATTTGAATTTGTGTCGTTGCTAGACAAACCTATTTTTTGCAAAATGTGCGGGGAAAATTGAAACTAATAACGGTTCTTTATTTTTGCGTGAGCGTGTGTGTATACAGCAACTGTACGTGCCCCTGGAACGTTAAAAAATTTAATCGCTGCTCCTGTTAGTTTTGTTGCTTTCTCGCAGTGAAAGCTTCACAAATCGAAATGAAATCTCGTAAGCACTTTGTAACAATAAGAATTTATGAGATATTTATATATGTAAAATTACACTGATACAATTTAGTTAGGATAGCCTTTTTAGTTTTATTTATATGGAGCATTTTAAAAATTTGCGTTTTACTAGTTTATTTTAAATGCAAGGGATTAATTCAGTATTCAAATTATACTGTACTATCATGTGTGCCCGGCGTTGCCCAGGTATTTGGAGGTGTATGTTGAGCAAATAAAAGCGGTCAAATTTTAAAACTTTGAACCCTATTATGACTCCTTAACATTTATTGTTTGGGGCTCGAATCGAATTATTAAGTTAGATCCATGTCCAAGGAACCTTTATTGTGAGTGTGTAGACCCAAAACTGTCGGGGGAGTCTGGTAGAGTTCTCAAAGGACAAATCGTTGAACTTTGACCCCTTAATCGCCAAATTTCTGACCGAAAACCGATCACATTTATTTTCCAAAGTCTCAGTACCCTGTATATCAAATTTTGAGTCTGTAGACTGAAAATTGACAGAGTTATTGTGAAGGGAAATGTATACACACAGGCACATAGACATACTCACTTTTATACATATATAGATAGATGACTCCGTTTACATATATTAATCATTCTACTTATTAATGCCATTTTATGAATTTTACCTTTTCCATTTAAAGTTTAGATTTCCTTAATTTGATTTTTGGATACTTTCCAAACGCCCAATAATTTACCCTTGTACATACTTTTTTTCTCTCGTTATTTTTCTAATTTTTATTCTCTTATCTTAAACGGCATATTTTAAGCCAATTTTGATTAAATTAAGGTATATTTATCTACGTGTTTTATTTATTATTTAAAAGTATAAGCATAACATTTATTGTTTTCCACTCAATAATTGCTAGCTCTGTATAATTTAATTCATTAATTACAATTAGCTTCAAATATGTTGCCTAAAATAATTTAATCAACTCAAATATAACTAGATGTATACTTATATATACACCCACACACACACACATATATATATATATTTAAATATACAACTTATGTCCAATAATTTACTTAATAAAATAAACTTAAAACTACATAACTAATAATGCTATTTTTATATTTTTATTATTAAGTTAAGTTTACTAACAGAATATTTCATCTCCCTTATTTATTTTTCATAAAGGAAATGGTTTAACCTATTTCTATGTAAGCTATTATATATTTATATTAATGCTGTTGTTGGATATTTTAAGTATAAATTAAGATTTATTACTTTCAACTTATCATAAAAAGATATAAATACTGTAAAAATTATAATTACCTTTAAATAAATATGCATTGATCAATACAATTTACTGATATTTAATCTATTAAATTTCTACTGATATATATTTTTAAATAGACGCCTAATTTACTCTACATTACTTATTCTAATTTTTTAAATAGATGTATATTGTTACAACTAAATATTCAAAGCTAACCATGTCATTATTTTATTATTTCTTACAATATTCTTCCCCTTTTTGTTTTATCCGTTTACTCTTGTACCATTTTTAATTAATTTTTCCTTTCTTTTTTCTCCTGTACCCTTTATTTCTTTTATAAATCAGCCTATACTAGTAATGAATTTGCACTATTAACTTAAGCAAGTTTTAGTCAAGAAATGATATAGATTTACGAAATAACTAGATGTATGCAAACGTATTTTAGCTACGCCCCGTTTATTTAAATAATATTCTGTAGATATTATAATATAGTATGATTCTAAACACGAAGACTTACTTGGTTAGTGTTTACCTGCTCTTCCTAGTCGATTGCAATTTGTATTCAATGTTATTTTTGCTAATGAGATTCTTTTCCACTTATTACTAACACTATGTATGTTAAATAATGATATATGGTTAATGGATAAGACTATTAATCAGCGCTTTGATGGCCCTGTATATTTATGGTTCTATTATGTGTTCTTATTCATAGACTATATTAAAAACGAAATATGAACCTTCCAAGACTTTATATTACTACAGTTTAAAATTGAATCGTCATACTATATATAACAACCCATTCTGAATTTCCTTGTCTAATTTTTAATTGTTAGCACTTATAGTTTTCGATAAGTTAGTAGTTATAAAGAACGGCCAGGGATACCATGCATTGCTCGTAACGTATGAAACAATGAAAATAATTCAATTACTTTGAACAGATATATTATTCTTTTAGTAAATGTTTGATCTTTGTATATCATTTGCTATCCTCAGCAAAACAATATTTTACCTATCCTTGAACGGGTATTACACATTGATTCATCATAGTATATATACATATATATAACTACCCATTCTGAATTTCGTTGCCTAATTTCGAATTGTTAGAAATTATACTTTTCGATACGTTTGTAGTTATAAAGAATAACAACTTTACTCTATTTGGGTTCATAATTTTTCCTAAGTTTGGTCCCTTAAGAAAACTTTTTATAAATCATTTGATAAAATTTCTTAGTTTAATTATTTTGTATGAGTTCGTTGTAAGGCGGATAACACCATACGTAATGTCTACGTCTATTTTCGTTTTATTCTGGTTTCCGATATTATCTTGTGCGTTTCTCAACTTGCTCTTTTTTCGTAGGTATTCTAACTACTGACATTATTTTTATAATTTATTCGACAAAAGTTTCCTATAACTATATTGTGTGAAATAATTGGCATCATTTCGATGCTGCAATTTTCTTACCATTAATTTATTATGTTTTTTATTATACTTTATTTTACGCTTAAGCTTCATTATAATATATTTACTTGCTATTAAATACTTGTTGATTATAAGATAATATGCATAATTTTTTTAGATATGCTAAATATAATAAGTTTTATTGTCGAGGTTAGATGATTCGATTTGTTGTCTATTTAAAATAATGTTTGATTAAGTTTATGCAACGGATCACATGCATGGCAAATCTCATTAAAGTGATATCAAAATGAACTATTTTATGATTCATATCGATGGTTATTTTAAGTCAATTTGGTTTTAAAAAGTTTGCAACTGTTGTATTTTATTCTGAATTTTGATCATTTGTATTAATAGGATAACCCCTGATCTCTATGACACAATTTCTAGTTTCGTATAAAACCTAAATACGGCCATTTAAATTTTTAAAAAAACATTGTTTACAGACCTATTAAAGATAAAACAATTGTTAACATAATCATAGCAATAATTATTAACTATTTCTAAATAATAAATAAAGGTATTATATAACGATACAATAATAAGATAATGAAGATACCCAATAAAATTATCTTAATTAAGCGTAATTGCATTGTCTGAAAACTATTAAAGAGGGCATAAATATCATAAACATTAATGAAGCTATCTTAGCATTTTCTTTCGGATTGAAGCAATCATGCGCAAATTCTTTTTATTTTCTTTTTGAGTTAATCAGTTTTATTCTTCTGATAGGTTAGGTCGCAATATATTCATCAGATGACATGATAAATATGAGCGTAAACGCTGTGAAACAGGTGCTCTTAAGAATCGAACTTCTTACCATGCTGAAAATGATAAATGGTATTATGAACAGCAGCTTGGAATTTGGTATAACAACTTTTTGTCATGTATATGTATATATTATGTGATCATATTTACCATATGTCGAGTGTCATGAATAAAACGATTACTATAAATAAATGGTAAAATATAAATACTTTCTCACAAAACATTAGTATACACAGGCATGACAAAAAAGAATAAACACCCATAAGATTTTTATTTCAACCAATATATAATTTATAGAAAAAAAACATGTCCTTCGTTAAGGTATGGCATAAAAGCCTACTTCATAAGATTTCCAGCTAGGTATTACTGAAAATGTTTTATCAATCATTAAATCATTTCTCTCTGATAGGCTCATAAGAGTAGTGGTTGATGGGCAGAAATCAGAGGCCCACAGAATTAATGCTGGAGCCCCTAAGGGGTCCATCCTGGGCCTTACTCTCTTCCTGATCTACATCAATGATCTCCCAAAACATATACATAAATCATTCGTTGACATCTATGCTGATGGTACGATCATCTATGGCAACACATCAAAGACAGTAAATGACAAAGTTCTCTGTGATTCTCTCTTCTCTGATATTGAGCGTTTTGTACAGTGGGGGAAGAGGTGGCTGGTTAATTTCACTGCATCTAAAACCAAGCTCCTATCCTTACATAATCAACGCTCTTATGCCCATCTGGCATCAATTGAAATAGATGGCTCTCGTCTTGGGGAGGCTCCATGTTTTGATAAGCTTTTGGGTTTGGACTTTACTCCTGATCTGAAATGGAACACGTACATCAAGGCTCTTGCCAATGTCGCTGTAAAGATGTTAGGATCCTTCTACCGCCCCAGAAGATATATCACTTCTCATTCAAGTCTCTATCCATATAAAACGAAGTACGTCCAAGGATGGAGTACTGCTGTCCCATCTGGAGGGTAGCTGCTAAAAACAACCTATCCCGTCTTGACAGAGTACAAAATAGATTTCCTTGCTTAGTGCGGGGTGCCCTATTCTTATCCCTGCAACCCTTCTCCCACAGAAGAGACGTTCCGAGCCTCTCTTTGATTTATCTTTATTTCCATAGCAAGTGCTGGTCTGAGCTTCAGTCTCTGGTCCACCCTCGCCAATCCTTCGCGAAAAACACCCGCCTAGCTGAAACCACTCTCAATAATGCTCCTTATTCTTTATCTGTGCCTGAATCAAGACGTAGATTCCATAAACAAAGCTTCTTTCTTAGAAGTGCACGAGAGTAGATGGTCTGTTAACTAAAAAATGCCAGCAGGCAATGTAGGTAAGATTTGTCAGACTGTCAGTACTATATCAGGGCCATTCGAAAAAGAGCAATAAAACAATTTTTAAAAAGAAAAAGGAACACACTTCGATAAATACTGAAACTGAACTTTATTCAATATAAAATATAAGTATTACCTACGTAAAATTAAGTAATTTTAAAGCAATATACAATTTAATACTAATAAAAAGTAAATTATGAATTTAGGAAACAAAGAATTAAATAACATATTAAACACCAACGATGAATAATTTTAAAAGTGAAAACAAACGATAAATAATAGTAAGAATAAAAACAAACGATAAAATACAATCCAATTACTGTAGTAGAAATTGCAGTCACCAAATACATGTTCTTATTTGCTGATACCGTGGAAGACTGACGTGTCTATGCTTCCAGAGACTTGGTTGATTAGTATACAGTCCTAGATTGAGAGGAAGCAGTAGAGACAATATGTCACTAACGTAATGTTGCATGTTAAGTCTAAAGCACATAAAAACCTGGTCGTCTGATTCAAGTATTGTTTTTTTAGTCAAGGGTAGGGTGTTTCGAATATAGACTTCAAGCCCGTGCATATGTCTGTCTGAGTTCTTACGGCAAAGTTAGAGATAATCAGGCATGTTAAAGAGCTTAAGGGAAATGAAAGAGTGTAAGTTAATTTCACTTAGCGCTAAGATATCAGAAGACATGATTCAACATAATCTTAATTAGTTCTAAGCCGGTGGATAATCGTGAATGCAAGCGTAACGGGAGGAGGCAAATTGGTTTCGCTTGAGTTTAAACCTGGTTTAATCGTAATTTTCTTTTTATCAAACTGCCATTTTCTTAGTGAAAAGTTTTAGCTTGAGGGTGAGAGATGCTAGACAAAGTGGGTGAGCAGAATACCAAACATGCAACGCAAGTAGACCATCATTCGACTACTCGTGTACAGGACTGTTGGCTCCGAAAATCCCTTTCCATGCTCGACACGGCATTTCAACCATTCCGATATTATTCACCTGATGATAGAGCATCACCTCTTAGCGCTAACATGAAGTTAGGGATCATGTATTTATCAGTCGAAAACAGCAGCCAGAAACTGTCGATCCGATACACTCAACCCATCAGACAAAAATTAACACAATCACATTTCATTGGTATATATAACACTCAATCACCCCAAAAGTGTGCGGTTTTAGAGGATTCGATGTGGCGGGAGGAGAAGAACGTCGTTTATTGCCTTGTAAGGAAACAAGTTTGGCCACTGGGTGATTCTGTCGAGTCCCTGTGATCGCACTTCTGTGCGTGTGTTAAACCACGGCCATCGGGAGTAAGAAGAAGGCATGTTAACTAAAAAATATCAGCAGGCAATGTAGGTAAGATTTATCAGACTGTCAGTACTATATCAGGATCATTCGAAAAAGAGCAATAAAACATTTTTAAAAAGAAAAAGGAACACAGTTCGATTAATACTGAAACTGAACATTATTCAACATAAAATATAAATATTATCGGTAATCTGGAAGAAAGAGAGAGCATGTCGCCTCCGTTAAACTATAGGTGGCGTTACTGTCTGTCCACCCAGTTACGGAAGCACAAAATATATATAATTGCACCCTTTAAATAAAAATGAATGTTTTTGTTATATCTCAATTTTAAACATGTTTTTTTTTGCTAACATATTTAAGTGTTATTTTTTCAAACATGTTTACATTTTTTTTTGTTTTTGAAAACATACTTAGGTTTTATTTTTTCAAGCATGTTTATGTTTTTTATTTTTGTTTTTGCAAACATATTTAATTTTTTTTCAAACATATTTAAGTTTTTTTTTGTTTTTGCAAACATATTTAAGTTTTTTTTCCAAACATATTTACGTTTTTTGTTGTTTTTGCAAACATTTACGTTTTATTTTTTCAAACATGCTTACGTTTTTTTTTTGTTTTTGCAAACATATTTAAGTTTTATTTTTTCAAACATGTTTACGTTTTTTTTTGTTTTTGCAAACATATTTAAGTTTTTTTTTTCAAACATGTTTACGTTTTTTTTTTGTTTTTGCAAACATATTTAAGTTTTTTTTTTCCAACATATTTCCCTTTTGTTGCTTGTTGTTTATTTTCGAACATTTACGTTTTTTTTGTTTTTGCAAACATATTTACGTTTTATTTTGTGTGGGCTCTCTCCTTGATCACGCGCATATGTATATATATATATATATATATATATATATATATATATATATTTAAAGGGCGACTTTCTAAGTAAATAAAAAAATGAGCTCCGAGGCGGCGCCAATATTAACCGTAGTTATCGCTTGAAAAATAACAACAATAACAAAATCTATCTATCTATCTATCTATCTATCTATATATATATATATATATATATATATATATATATATATATATGTGTGTGTGTATATATATATATATATATATACACAATTTAATACTGATAAAAAATGAATTTAGGGAACAAAAAATTAAATAACATATTAAACACCAACAATGAATAATTTGAAAAGTGAAAATAAACGATAAATATTTTTTTAGAATGAAATCAAACGATACAATACAAAATATTGAAATCAAACAAACAATTTAAATAAAAACAAACAATAAAAGTAACTAGTGCTGACTTATTTTTTAATTTTATTTAGAAAAAAAATTACATGGGTTGAATGTTAGTTTTTGGAACTTTAGACGTTATTAGGACTAATGTTCTCATCTTGCGTGTTTATTTCACAATGTTTTATCATCGAATCCTGACTTCTCCGTTATTACATCCTCAGGCCGAAAATGACGTTCACATTCCTAAAAACATAATTAAAGAAAACATTCATACCATAATGTAAACTATTGCTAAAATCGAAGAAAAGGTAGTAAACAAACATTTACAATAATAATAATAATCACAGTGTAGTATCTGTTCTGATGCTACACTTCATTTGTTCTGTCCTCGGGCAGTGGAGGAGTAATCCTTCATAGCTGACAAAATATTTTTTTATTTGTGTTCCTATCCAGAGTGCCCCTTTTTGGGGAGTTAGATTTTCCCGCGTTAAAAACCGACCTTGGGACTAACTGTGCCCTCGTGGGGAGGCAAGTAAATACATTTAAAAAACAATATTTTGGACAATTATTCTCATGTAAAAAGTATTTGCTTATTATTTTTAAAAAAGAAACAATCAATTTTAATATATAACGCTCAGTCACGGCTAATTTCATTAATAGCCACGTGGTGAATAATTTTCAAACCGACTTTAGTAAAAAGATATAGAACTTCAAAATAATTTGGAAATACTCAATGAAAGGTTTTATTTATTACTAAAAAGACATTTTGACAATTATTCTCATGCAAAAATGATTTGTTTACAATTTTTAAAGCTAAAACAAAATTAAATTAAATTTTAAACCTTCAACTTTTTTTTGCACAGTGATCAGCACTTATCAAGGCCCGGAAGCTACTTAGGGATAAGGGTTATTGCAAGTACATTACGTTAGTGAGGAGATTTGCTGAAGTGTTTACTTAAGGGGGCGGATCATTAGGAATTTGTTAACATTGGACTTGAAGACATCAAAGTTGTAGTCCGGAGGGAAGCAGGCAGACGGAACAGAGTTCCACAGGCGTGCAGTTCTAAGAAAGAAGCTTTGTTCATGGAATCCGCGTTTTGATTTAGGCACAGATATAGAGTGGGGGAAATTTTTCACAGTGTATTCAGCTAGACGGGTGTTTTTCGTGAAAGATTGGCGAGGGGGGCCAGAGATTGGAGTTCAGACGAACATCTGCCATGGAAATAACGAAAAAACAAAGACAGGCTCGCAACGTCTCTTCTGTAGGAGAGAGGTTGCAGGGTACAGAAAAGGGCATCCCCCACTAAGCCCCGAAGTCTATTTTGTACTCTGACAAGGCAGGATAGACTGTTTTAAGCAGCTCCTGCCCAGATATGGCAACAGTATTCCATCCTTGGACGTACTTGGCTTTTATATAGATAGAGAATTGCATCAGTAGTGAGATATCTGCTCGAGCGGTAGAAGGATCCCACCATCTTTCCAGCGACCTTGGCAACAAACTTGATGTACGTGTTCCATTTCAGATCAGGAGCAAAGGTCAAACCAAGAAGCTTTTCAAAACACGGGGCCTCACCCAGACGAGAGCCATCCATCACAATTGATGGAAGCTGGGGATCAGAGCGTTTATGATGTAAGGATAGGAGTTTGGTTGTGGATGCATTAAAGGTAACCAGCCACATCTTTCCCCAATGAACCACGCGCTCGAGATCAGAGGTAGAGAATCATAGAGAACTTTGTCATTTACAGCCTTGGATGTGTTGCCGTAGATGATCGTGTCATCAGCATAGATGTCAACGAATGATTTAAGTATGTGTTTAGGGAGGTCATTGATGTAGATCAGGAAGAGAGTTCGGCCCAGGGTTGACCCCTGAGGGACTCCAGCATTTATATTGCAGGTCTCCGATTTTTGTCCATCTACTCTACTCTTATGAGCCTATCGGAGAGAAATGATTTAATGATTGAGAAAACATTTCCAGTTATACATTTCCAGTTATATTTCAATTGGAAATCTTGTGAAGTAGACCCTTATGCAATACCTTGTCGAAGGCCTTTGAAATGTCAAGAGCAATTGCCCTAGAAAGGAAACCTTTGTCAATAGATTCACTAATCCTGTGGGATATAACCGTCAGCACATCTGCGGTAGATCTTGCAGAGCGGAAACCATATTGTGTGTCACTAAGAAGGTTATTCCTGCTGAGGTGGTAGACTATTTCTCAATTTTATATGGATTCAAGCAACATACTCATAACACACAGGAGACTTATAGGTCTGTATTGAGAGGGAGATGACTTATCACCTGAATTCTTAAATACAGGGCAAAATGATGAGGTGTTTCAGGGAGTCGGAAAGCACTTCTCCTTAAGGCAGCGCTTAAATAGTTTCGTAAGTATGGGAGCAACTTCTGGTTGGAGATTTTTTAATACTATAATTGGGATATCATCAGGGCCAGTTGCTTTACTGGAATCTAGGTTTTTATTAGCTTGGCGACCTCATGCACGGATATTTGTATGTTACCTAGCATGTTCTGTGTTATAGGAGGAAATATGAGGAGTTGATGGCCTTCGTTGCATAGAGTAGAATTAGCTGCAAAGTTCTTTGCAAATAGTTTAGCCTTGTCTGATGCTAACAAGATGCCCCCTGGTACATTGATAATGGTTGGGATAGAACGCACACTTCTGTTCAGGATCCTATTTGTTATTTGCCAAAACTGGTGGGATCCAAGCCGCTGATCAGCTACCTTGGATTTAACAGACTGGGCATATAGCTCCCTTGCATTTTTTATTACTCTTTTACAGTGGTTGCCGGCAGACCTGAAAGCAGCTTTAGTCTCAGTGCATCTATTACTTTGGTAGCTATGGAAAAAGTGATCTCTGTGCGCGATAGCAGCAGCATATTTTTGGGAGAACCATGGTTGGCTGTTAGGTATTTGTTGGAATTTTTTAGATGGTATGAATTGGTCTATGCCTACAATTAACCATTCGGTCAGATCTGACACTATAGAGGACACATCCTTTTAAAACATGGAGTGCAGAGGTAAATCAGATATGAATGTACGGAAGCTATCCCAGTCAGCCATAGAGTATCGATATACTATACGGTGGAGGGGTACGTCCCGGGGCTTCTTACATTTCGTTTTTATCTTAATTAATACGACGGAGAGGTCGGAGGATCCTAGAGGAGAATGAACGGAACATGAACATAGCTCAGGGGAAGTTGAGAGAAAAAGGTCTAAGAGGCTTGCATATTGACCGGGTGTATCGGGCACACGGGTTGGTTCGCGAACAATCTGAGTGAGGTCATAAGCAATGGTAAAATCATGACAAAACCTCCCCTCATCATCTGTCATATTTGAATGGGTCAGCCATTCCACGTTATGGACGTTGAAGTCATCATATATGTGGATGTTAACCGAGGGATGTGAAGACAGTATGTGGTCTATTTTCTCAGATATGCTCTTAAAGATAGTAACTCCGCTGTTGTGGGGCCTATAGAGTGCAAATATAAATGCAGTGGTGTTAGCAAGTGCAACCCGGAAGCACATATAGGGTAAATTAGGATCGTCTCTAGAGATATCCCTGCCACACGGGAAGCCCTCCTTTATGTAGGCACATATTCCATGCCCATGGCGATCTTTGGGGTCAGTTTTAGCTGTTAAATTAGAGTATTCGTTAATTATGAAGTCATCTAGGGAAGTGGTCGGCCCTATTCCAGTTTCACTTCGAAATAATATGTCCGGTTTCGTCTCCTGTAATTGGGTGTCAACCTCTGGAAAGTTGGAACGTAGACCTCTGATGTTGGAGAAGGAGACCTGGTAGTAGGGGTATACGTTTGAAGATGGGGTTCTAGGTTTAATCGAGTTTTTATTCTGGAGATATTTCATGTTGAGGTTTTTGGATTTGTGGAATAGGTCGGCATACTTGATTAGAGCAGTAAATAGAGGGAAAGTAAGAGAGAAAAAGACAGGCATTTTTTTGTGATACACGAAAAAGTAAAGCCGTAACAATTACCCACTAGTATGGCATCGAGAGGCCCCACCAGAGACTACTGCATGGTCCAGATTCACTCACCAAATGGCAATACAGCAGTCCCAGTACTTTGCGCCTGCTGATAGGACAGACTCCTTAGTGGTTAATTCAAGGTTCGGGTCCCTGACTATCAGGCGGATAACGTCAGCCCAGACAAACGTTTTTCTCCAGCACCCTTACTAGTGACATGGCCACCAGGACAGACAGAGACAGAAAAATTTCTGACATCTCAGACTACTTGTCACCAAGTAGTACCGACCTTTAAGCAGCTTTTTCTTCGCCCTTTGTCAGAAAAATCACTCATTGAATGAGGACTGAATGACAAAATAGGAGAAGCGAGAGTTACTGGAGCTGCCGATAACACATCCACTGTATTATCTACTCTCCATTAAAAAAAATGGGGGAATGGGGACAAGTGACTTATTTATATCAAAGTAGTAAGTAAAGGTAACAAATCAGGACACTTTTGATGATAATCTCCCCTCCCATATTAATGGGTGAAGTTTGTCGTTATCTATCGAGTTTAAATCATTAGAGTTTCATCTTATAAATTAATTAAAATCCAATAATAATCTATTATAAATTTGTAAAGTAGATTTAATATTAATTTACATTCGAGTTTAGATAATTATTCAAGGTTTTACTTTAGGTGGTTCGTTTTCACGAGTAACTGTTTCTTTGCACTGTATTATATTTCGAATGTACTTGAACATCAGGCTAACTATATTAGATGGTTTGATTTGCCAGCAAGAAGCAGGTATTTACAATACATGTAAGCTTGAAGTAATAGTATATATTAAGTATACTACTTAAATAAAATCCTAACTTTATCTATTCTATTAGAATAATTTCCGGCATTTTTTTCTTTCATCGTTAGTTGCCAGCATTTTGTTTGTTATTATTGTTTGACTTTGTAGAATGAGGAGGGCGGATAATACAGACAAAATACATAAATAAAACACGAAATAAAAACACGTTTAAAAACAAGGTAAAATAAAAAACAAACATTTAGGATTAGTTTTAAAAAATACATAATGTTGTTGCGCTAGAAGATTCCGTTCTCCGTCTTTTTGTCAACTGGTAGCTGGCATATGTCTTTCTAGAGCGAAAGAAGATGTCTACTTCCGGATAACTTGGTCGAGTGCCTATCTATTTATAGTATAAAAGTCGTTACGGTCGGATGTGTGAAAAGATTTAATTTACTTTTTTTTTGTTAAAAAAAAAGTTCTAACTTTTTGTTTTTTTTATAAAGTCCTAACTTTATTAGAATAATTTCCGGCATTTTTTCTTTTTCTTTTTAGCCTTATAAGAAAATAAGCAATTATAAATTACAACATACTACATTAGTATTAGCTGTATTAGCAATAAGTAGTATTTTTTCTTTTATTTATATCAACAATGGTATCAAACGTTATGAAAATACTTTAATTTATATGAACAATGTTATCAAACGTTATGAAAGTATTTTAATACAGTTCTAATTTAATACCTGTTTAATTATTAACAAATAACAATACTTACTATATTTGGTTGGCATAAAAAATTTCCCTTCTAAGAGTACGTATCCAAATTGAGAAAATTAAGGAAAAGAAAATGTATGTACTTTGGGGTCTTTTAGATAATTTCCCCGATAATTTGGAACAACGCAAGAATACATCGTGTTAGCAAACTGAAAACTAGAGGAAACTGCTGCTGATAGCCTAGACCATATACCTACAACTGAATCTGATAATGACGTCACGCTGTCATGTGCATCGGCTTTCTTTACTCTCGGTAGCCACGGTGGAACTCTCTTTCTTTTGCCTGGTTCCATCCTGACAACAACTTTGATGTCTTCAAGTCATACATAAAAAATTCCTGATCAAACGCCCCCTTAAGTAATACACACTATCAAATCTCCATTACTAACGAATACTACGATATTATTCCATGAACTACTGTACACGCATTAACCCATATTCCCGAGTGGCTTTGGGACTTGATACGTGGTGACCCCCTATGTAAACACACACACACACACACACATATATATATATATATATATATATATATGAAATGTTATGTATGTACATATTATTTTATATAGGTATTTGCTGTATTTGTTGAAACGCCTTTCTACTTCAATAGTGCTAGATAGTATGTTTTGAGAATTGTATATCAAATAAGCTACACAAAATTTTCGCTTTTAATTACGAACTTCAGGGTATCAAAATGTGGAAAAATATATGTAGTCTCATTACTATATATATATATATATATATATATATGTGTGTGTGTGTGTGTGTGTGTGTGTGTGTGTGTGTGTGTGTGTGTGTGTGTGTGTGTGAATGTATATTAGCAACCCGACCACAGCCCGGATTGAACGATGAAAGTAGCATTTTTATAGGAACCCAAACTTAGAAATCTATCATTATATCTATAAAAATGAACATGTCTGTCTGTGTACATTTCACTACGCAATAACTCTGTCAATTTTCAGTCTACAGACTCGAAATTTGATATACAGGGTACTGATATTTGGGAAAATCTACCTACTCTGTTTTTTACTAGAAAATTTCTTGTTAAAGGGTCAAAGTTTAACGATTTGACATTTGAGATCTCTACCAAACTCAATTTTTGGGGCTAAAAACTTTAAATTATATATATATAGGTTCATTGGACATGGGTCTAGTTGTATAACTTGATTTGAGCCCAAAACAATAATGGCTAAGAGGGCATAATAGGGGTAAAATTAAAAAAAACGTGGCCGGTTTTGTTTTGTTTTTTTCAGCATACACCTCCAACCACCCGGGCAACGCCGGGCTGAGATGCTAGTATATCTATAAAAGTGAATGTGTATGTCTGTGTGTCTGTCTGTGTATATTTCCCTACGCAATAACTCTGTCAATTTTTAGTCCACATGCTTTAAATTTTATACACAGGGTACTGGGATTTAGGAGAATCCATGTGATCGGTTTTCGGCCGGAAATTTGGGTGTTAAGGGGTCAAAGTTCAACGATTCACCTTTGAGAACTCTACCAAACACCTTCCATAATTTGCGGTCCAAACACTTGACATTTTTTATATAGGTTCTTTCGACATGGATCTAACTTAATAACTCGATAGGAACCCAAAACAATACATGTGAAGGGGTCATAATAGGGGGCAAGTTAAAAAAAATATACCGTTTTTTTTTGTTTCTTTACTCAGCATACACCTCCAAAAACCCGGGCAACGCCGGGCTGAAATGCTAGTATATCTATAAAAGTGAATGTGTCTCTGTGTATGTCTGTGTGTGTCTGTGTACATTTCACTACGCAATAACTCTGTCAATTTTTAGTCTACAGACTCGAAATTTGATATACAGGGTACTGAGATTTAGGAAAATATTTGTGATCGGTTTTCGGCCAGGAATTTGGCTGTTAACGATTTGACCTTTGAGAACTCTTTCAAACTCCTCCGACAATTTTTGGTGTAAACACTTGAAATTTTACATATAGATTCCTTGGACACGGACCTAACTTAATAATTAAATTTGCACCCAAAACAATAAATTTTAAGGCGTCATAATAGGGGTCACTTAGGGGTCAAATTTTTACCGCTTTATTTTATTTTTGTTTAATATGCAACTCCAAACACCCGGGCAACACCGGGCTAAAATGCTAGTATATCTATAAAAGTGACCGTTTCTGTGTATCTGTGTGTTTGTGTACATTTCTCGACAGAAAAACTATATCAATTTTCTGTCTACAGACCCGAGATTTGATATACAGGGAACTGAGATTTGGGAAAATTTTGTAATCCAATATATATATATATATATATATATATATATATATATATATATATATATATATATATATATATATATATATATATATACAGTAGCGTCCAAAAGTTAAGGGATAGTAGTTTCAAGACAAGTTTAAGTACTTTTTAAGAAAAACCGTTCATTTAAAATACTTAATATGCATATATACTTATAGATATACTCATCACTCATGTCTCGCCTAAATTTCATAAGTATCCGTTGGATATTTTTGAAGTTATGACCAATAAGACAAAAGTTTGTCCAAATTCTCGTGGTCCAAAAGTTAAGGGCTAGGCGGTATAATCTTTAATTATTATAACAGTAAGGTACTGTATAAGTGGACAGGAGTTATTGCCCCTGAACATACTTTACATAAGTGGAGTTTCCAACGGGTAAGAGATATCGCCCCTGGCTCATAACTTCACATTTGTGGACTTCGCTCTCCTATAAAAAGAGAGAGAAACATCCATCTTCATTCTGAAGTCGACACACGTCGTTTCGCTCTCAGACAGGTACTATGAATAATCCTACTTCAAATTTTTACTAAAGAACATTAAAATTATTGTAATTGGGTAAAAGAAATAAGTGTTTGTATCGCACTAGTACAACATGGCAGCAAAACAACGTCGTCCCGATTCTGTCGAAGAAAAACAGCTCATTATTCATCTTCATAGTAATGGCAAGAAAACTTCTGAGATTGTTGACACCGTAGGAAGGTCTCCTAGTATAGTAAAGCATATTGTGGCACATTTCAAGCAGTCAGGATCAGTGGCAGCTGCCCCAAAATCTGGTAAACCTCGAATCACAACTGCTCGACAGGATCGTCTTATTGTCAAAATGTCACTTAAAGACAGATTTAACACTGCTGCTAAAATATCTCGATGACTAAAGCAAAAGGTCTATTGTTCAAGCGTCTCGGCAAACTGTTACACGCCGGTTGCACGCTTCTGGATTGCAATCTCGAGTGCCAGCAAGGAAGCCTCTTATCTCCAAGAAGAATCAGAAACTCCGCCTCGCTTTTGCCCAAGAACACGTTGTGTGGACAACCGAAAACTGGTCCCGTGTGCACTTTAGTGATGAATCGAAGTTTAAAGTTATCGGATCTGATGGCAACACATATGTCCGGCGAAGAACTGGTGAGAGATTGGAGGTTAAGTGCGTGAAAAAAACTGTGAAATTTGGAGGATGAAGTGTAATGGTTTGGGGTGTTATGTCAGCTGCAGGCTGTGGACCACTGATTCGTCTGCAAGGTGGAATAAATGCAGAAGTTTATAAGCAGATTCTACGGCAGCATGAAGTTCCTAGTCTTCGGTCGTCGCTCTATCAACCTGCAATTTTCATGCAGGATAACGCTCCTTGTCACACTGCTTAGAAAGTAAAAACATTTTTAGACGAGGAAGAAGTTGAAACGATGCGTTGGCCCCCTCAGAGTCCAGATCTTAATCCTATTGAGAATATCTGGAAAATAGTTGGTGAACGTGCTCAACTTCAGTGCCCAAAAAATCAAGAAGAACTCTGGCAGTGCTTACATGCTGAATGGAGTGCGATAACGCCAGCGTTTTGCAAGAAGTTGGTGGATTCCTGTGCCAAGAGGTGCCAAGAAGTCATAAATAGCAAGGAGTTGTTTACCAAATACTAGTTAGTTGGTAATTTCAGCCATTCACAGCAAGGACAAAAGCCGCAATCGTGTTAGCCCTTAACTTCTGGACACACAAATTTTGAACAATTTTATTTAAAATGGTAGTTATTCAAAAAATACTTAGTGTAGGCTAACGAAATTATGACCCATTGAAGATATACATGTTATCTATATAAATGTGAAGTAATTTTTTGTTGTTCGTGTGTATTTGTTTCAAATATATGGTTAAACTTGCTGAGGTTTTACTAGCCCTTAACTTTTGGACGCTACTGTATATATATATATATATATATATATATATATATATATATATATATATATATATATATATATATATATATATATATATATATATATATATATATATATATATATGCGTGTGTGTGTGTGTGTGTGTGTGTGTGTATACAGTGAGGTGCAACAAGTCTTTGAATGAAGCAAAACTGTTTTTTCTTCGGCAATTTGGTACAAATGACATTAAACAAAATAATAAAAGTAAACTTTCTACATTAATGAAATACATAGAAATAAAAGAAAGTATTTTTTTAAAGAAAATAAACAGTAAATAAACATATCCTAAAATAGATAGTGAAACAAGTATTTGGACGGATGCAAAAAGAATGTTTAATATTTTATTGGACCACCTTTAGCGCTTATTACTGCTGTCAAGCGATTGCAGTAGTTTTTCACAGAGTCCTAACGAATTTTTTTAAATTATTCTTCTTTCGTTAAAAATTTATTGATAGGATGTTTTATGGGCTTCTTTTTCGAATCTGTCTCGTAAAAATAAGCCATAAATTTTAAACGGGATTCAAGTGATTAGCTGGGCCATTGCGAAACACGGGTCTCTACATTTTAGAACCATTACTGAGTTTCCTTCGCTGAATTTTTCGGATCGTTTTTATGTTTAAAACGACAATCACCAGAAAATTCAATTTTTTTTACAAACCATTTCAAGTTATTCTCCAAAATATTCCTGCATTTGGCCTCATTCCCGCACGAAGAAAAACAGCTACAGATTATAATGTTTCCACCTTCATGCTTCAGGGTAACAACAGTGTTCTTCCTATAATATGCAGACATTATGTGCATCATTATTGCCGAATAGCTTAATTATGGTCCTATCTGACCATACCACATTATCAAACACAGTGACGCCGTCATTCATATACTTTTAGGCATATCTAGTTTTGATCTAAAGTGAACTTTCTACAGTAAAGGAATCTTGCAAGGTCTTCGATCCTTTAGGCTTTTTCGGGTCAGTTTGTTACTGAGGATCGTCTTAAGACACTGTTGTCTATGCTGGTTAGGTATTTTTTTCAGCTTTTCCGAAAGCAGGTAACAAAAGGAGCATTTCAAACAATTCGCAAGATTTTTCGATGGCAGCTTTTTAAATTTGCTGAGGAGCTCCCAACACTGTCATGATTTTGTAGTATTTGACTATTTCTACTTCTTCACAATGTATTCTAAAGTACTAACAAGAACATTCAAAGTTTTTGTTATACATCGGTAGCTTTTATTATCTTTATGTTTTGAAACAAGTCAGTCACTTGGCCATGTTGCAATATTTTCTGAGAAAAATCTGGGCAGAGTACGACTAGAAGTTAACTGAACATCAACTAGTACATTCTAGAATTATATAGAATGAGGAAAAAATGAGACTGAATGCTAAATAATGAAGACAACAACGTTGCCCATATATTTAGTTTCTTATCTATTTTAGGAAATAGACAATAACGGTTTATTTTCTTTAAACATATTTTCTTTCATTTCTATGTATTTGGTAATGGGAAGGTTTTATTTGATTATTTTTGTTTGATATCATTTGTACCATATTGATGAAAGATACACATTTTTGTTTTGTCTAAAGACTTGTTTCACCTTTCTGTATTCATGTTTAATTGTGGTTCAGGTCACAGTGAACCTTTCTAGAAGATGTATGAGTGACGAAAATTCGAAAGTCGACAATATTATGGGTATTAAAAATATTTGGTTAACAAGATAATTTTTAAGTAAGGACTGAATTTTGATCTCAAAATAACCCAGCCAGATTAATATGTAAAATAATAAAATAATATAGATGTGTTAATAATATATGATAAGAATGTTTTGCTTTAATAGACAAAAATATTTTATATGTTTACCTAAAATTAATACTTGACCTCGATATGACGGTAGATAATAATAAAAAAAAATGTTTTTATACATGCATATAGTCAAATATTGTACACCATTCAGTCACAAGGAAGCAGATCAGTCGAAATGAGAATAGGTGTTAAAACTGAAATAATCAATCTCTAAAAATCCAGAGAAAGCATATTGTTAGAAAGCTGTAGATTAAAAACAAAACATCAGCAGAAAGCGTGCCAACTACGAGAATAAAAACGTCGCTTAAAATAAATTTTATTTGTGAAATGCAACATGTCGTTACGAATTTATTTCGAGGGAAACTTCATTCCATCGTTTACAGGCCCTTTCACAAGGAATGAAATACGATTTAAACATTCGTGTATCTCAGTAAATGTTATTCATCATTTGTTATAAACCTGTCATATTTGTACCGTTTATGAATTGTATATTTGTATATGGGTATACACCTGCACAACATCATTAATCTACTCGAGGAACATGTGCAGTTACACGAAGAACATTACTTATTATTGAACAATATACATACGCAATCATAAACAGATATTATGCACACTAAAATATATAAATGTTATACACACATCTATAAAGTAACTCGTAATATGGAAATCTCTATGATATATATATATAATATATATATTTATATATAATATATATAAAGAGAGAGAAACAGAGAAATAAAGAGATTTATATATGCATATGCAATTATGTATATATATATATAAGTATATGTATATCTGCGTATATGTATATATTTATGCATATGAATGTACATATGAATGTATATGTATTGAATATTTACATGTATTTTACATATATACATTTTTACGTATATTTGTAGGCCCGTATATATATATATATATATATATATATATATATATATATATATATATATATATATATATATATATATATATATTAATTTTATTTATACAAACATTAATGGCTACATATGTGCATACATGTTTCTGTAATCACCCACGTTGGGGGATTACGTCTTCAGGCCAAGAACTACCTTCAAAAGTGACATTTCCACCAAATACATTTTTCTACTTCGTTTATCAAGTTAAAAATACAACCTGGGTGGGAGTCAAAAAAAAACAAAAAACGGTAAAAGGATGAGTGAGGTCTCTGAAGATGATAAACATCTTTTTTCTCTTCCCCTTCCCCCATCTAACCTAACTTTTGGCTTTTTATGACATAGGGTACTTGAGAGTTTAGTTTTCTTGTCTTAGAGTCTGTAAGTTAATAACCTTAGCTATGGTCAACCAAGTACTGACCGGTGCCTTTTAATCTACCTCCACCCACACATACACACAACACACACACATAACACATCCATACACAGACACTGCCAACACACACACACACACATTAATCAATATATTCAAAAGCGAATCCATGCTGAACACTCTTTGTTTTATTTACTGAAACTAGACAATGATTCTGAAACTACATAGAGGATAAAGTAAAAGTTACATTAAGGTAAATAAAAAATATAAATGAATAAAAATAAAATACATAAATAAATAAATAAATAAAAATAAATAAAAAATATAAAATATAATAAAAAATAAAAAATAAAAAATAAAAATAAATAAAATAAAAAAAATAAATAAAATAAAAAAATAAAAAATAAAAAAATAAAAAAAATAAAAAATAAAAAAATAAATTAAGAATAAAGTAAAATTAAATTAAAACAAATAAACCAACAAAATGTGAATAAATATAAACCCGAAAGTTTTCTAAACCCCACATGTACCTATATGCGTGTATCAATACACTTATAAATGTCTAACATTTATCTACACCCGCGCATATATACACACACACATTACAGACATACAGAGACAAATAATAGTATTTTTCTTTACTTATGCAGCGTGGTAACATCTTCGTATATGCAATATTATGCTACCCGACTACAGACGGGTGTACATATATATACATATATATATATATATATATATATATATATATATATACATATATATACACACATATACACAAACACACACATACATACATAAATACATACATATATATATATACACATACATACATATAAACACACGCACACAACAGACATACATATACATATCAACACATACATACATATATAACATATATATAAACAACATTCGGACATCCATACATTTTTGTAATCTATATTGTTACAACAATTCTATACGAGGCCGCCTATTCTAATAGTTCAGAAATATACGTGTGTATACATACATCTACATACAATAGACACAGAGACACATCCACATACAAACATACACACCGATACATAGATACAGATATACATATATATATAAACATACAAACATACATGCATACGTAAAATACACCTATATATCCAAAGTCACACAAATATAGACATACATATATATACATGCAAACATGTACCGTGCCACCAAATGATACATCTAAAGTAGAAACAGACATGAATACACCTACTGTATAAATTCACTTTTTCTATCAAATTCCACATCTCTAGTTATGTTTCATGGCCCCTTCCGCTTGTTACACTTTCTTAAGTTGTAGGTTTTTACCGTAAAAATTGACACTACGTAAAAATTTATATTGAATTCAGTATGAAGTTCATAGGGTTATCCTCATATTTAACAAAGATTCTTTCGATGGTAAGGCAGATATACATAAGATGTATCACGACACAATAATAATATATAATAACATATGACAGAAATCAGAGTATTTAGGTTATATAAACCTAGTATATAAGCTTATATATTGTAGTACTTACCTTCATCTTTGCTTATTCACTCTAATACCCTTATTCCTTTCTCTTCCATTTACCCTTCATTCCTTACTTTCTTTCATCTATTTATTTCTTCTATTTTTTTTTTTTTTTTATATTAATAAATTATTTTTCCTACCCGGGTCTATAAAGATCATATATCCATACATGCACACACCCAAAAATATCCATATGCATACATTATTACGGGCTTCACTCAAAACGATCTATTACTCATTTAGTTCAAATATACCTTCATACAGGTGCTTATTTCGGCTAGTAATAACATAACTGCTCGATGAAGTAGAACATTAAGTGACTTACGTAACCCATATGGGTATGATTATAGTTGCGACCTCACTTATCCTCTTTTTTTTTTTGGGGGGGGGGGTTATTTGATGGGGGTTAGTTGTACTTATAGCAGTTCCATTATCCCAATTTAGAGTTCCTTAAGTGCATGTATTCTGAAATGTTTGCAGGATATAGCAGTTTCTTGTTTAATATTCAATAATTTTTCTCGGTCTTTAAACCTAGTTATCTCAAGTTTTTCTGATAAGCATAATAGACATGGTGAGTTCAATGAGTGGCAAGTATTGGCCCTTCTAATAATATTCCATTCTATACTAGGTGTTTTATTTTCTCTAACTAATTTCCAGTAATATAACGATAAGGAAGTGTCCTTTTCATATGTTTGATTATTCATCGAGCGTGTATGTCCATAGAATCTATTTTTGAAAGTCATTTGGGTACTCCCTATGTAGAATCTTTCGTCCCTTGGGTTCTCCATCGGGAATATCCTTGCTTGGTATACCACCGATGAGGTCAGACATTCATTTTTTATTGGGCATTCCTCAGGTTTTTTACAGTTACATTTATTCACCGCAGTGTTTGCACTAGTATTCTCCCCTTCTCTATTAGTCGTCTTTAAACTTCTTCCATTATGCTTTTTTATAATCCTTTCCAAATTATCACTACAGCTGTAACTTAATTTTAATGTATTTTTATTAAATATCTTATGTAATATATTATTTGGTGGGAAATGCTTATTAATAAGTTGCAAAAATTTTGCACCAAGTTTTGTTTTCAACATAATGTTAAAGGGGGGTGTGAACCAAATAATTTTCCTACCACGATTTCTAGATCCATTTGTGCTAGTGTTATTTATTTTATATTTTATCTCTATGTCCTTATATCCACTATTTTTAAGTGCTGTATTATAAATAGCTTTGCAATTATTGAAAGTTACTTCATTAGATGAATTGTTACTTATTCTACTTTCAATAGATAACGGTATATGTTTAATAATGGATGGTGGATGGTTAGGCTGCGGGTGTATATAAATAGGATTAGCGTTATCCTTCATATATGGTTTATAAGCATTTAAATCCAGATCTAAAGTAACGTCAAGGAAATCAACCTGTTTTAAGTTAGCATTAACTTCTACTTTTAGGCCAAAATTTTTCATGTCCCTATGGATTGCTCTCCTAATTTGATCGTATTTAACACTTGTAGCATTCTTCACTATTATCGGCCCATCATCACGATATAGGCCCATGTCCCTTCTATCAATAATATTATCGTTCATTAAATTATGAATGATATAAAGTCCAACGAGATCTGTTGCCTCTGCAGAGTCCAGCGATCCCATTGATACCCCGAAAAAGTTGTTTTGCCCATGTTTTGCCCATTGTTCCCCGTTATAGACAAGGACAGTTGTGCGGCATTTCATAATAATATCCAAATCCTCCTCGGAGACATTAGTATAGGTCTTGGCAAATTCAATTGCCTTTCCAAAGAGATCCTTTGTGATTGACGGGTAGTAATCCATAATGTCAAATTGCACAAAGGCGCAGTTTTTCTTGTTGGCAATGTTAAGAAACCATTTTACCGGATCCGTCGTATTTATCCATAGGTTCAGGTTGAACTGCCGTTTTAATTCTAGATTGATTTTCTCTAATATTCTTTTACTAATCTTTCCAATTTCGGGTCTGGTTGGGTTAATCAATCTTGTTGTTGGTTTTGTGTTGAAGCTAGGTTTATGATCCTTTAAAAGGATATACGCTTCGTTTTCTCTAAGTTTATATACTCTATCGCTGATTTGTAATTCATCCGTGATTTTTTTACTGTCCTTATTTATCAAATGAATTACGTTGTTATTTTTTACCTTGTGATAGTCTTTTTTCAAATTCTTCTGGACCAGGTCATTATATTTCTCCCTGTCTAATTTGTAAAAGTTTCTGACATTATGGATTACTACCCGTCAATCACAAAGGATCTCTTTGGAAAGGCAATTGAATTTGCCAAGACCTATACTAATGTCTCCGAGGAGGATTTGGATATTATTATGAAATGCCGCACAACTGTCCTTGTCTATAACGGGGAACAATGGGCAAAACATGGGCAAAACAACTTTTTCGGGGTATCAATGGGATCGCTGGACTCTGCAGAGGCAACAGATCTCGTTGGACTTTATATCATTCATAATTTAACGAACGATAATATTATTGATAGAAGGGACATGGGCCTATATCGTGATGATGGGCTGATAATAGTGAAGAATGCTACAAGTGTTAAATGCGATCAAATTAGGAGAGCAATCCATGGGGACATGAAAAATTTTGGCCTAAAAGTAGAAGTTAATGCTAACTTAAAACAGGTTGATTTCCTTGACGTTACTTTAGATCTGGATTTAAATGCTTATAAACCATATATGAAGGATAACGCTAATCCTATTTATATACACCCGCAGTCTAACCATCCACCATCCATTATTAAACATATAACGTTATCTATTGAAAGTAGAATAAGTAACAATTCATCTAATGAAGTAACTTTCAATAATTGCAAAGCTATTTATAATACAGCACTTAAAAATAGTGGATATAAGGACATAGAGATAAAATATAAAATAAATAACACTAGCACAAATGGATCTAGAAATCGTGGTAGGAAAATTATTTGGTTCACACCCCCCTTTAACATTATGTTGAAAACAAAACTTGGTGCAAAATGTTTACAACTTATTAATAAGCATTTCCCACCAAATAATATATTACATAAGATATTTAATAAAAATACATTAAAATTAAGTTACAGCTGTAGTGATAATTTGGAAAGGATTATAAAAAAGCATAATGGAAGAAGTTTAAAGACGACTAATAGAGAAGGGGAGAATACTAGTGCAAACACTGCGGTGAATAAATGTAACTGTAAAAAACCTGAGGAATGCCCAATAAAAAATGAATGTCTGACCTCATCGGTGGTATACCAAGCAAGGATATTCCCGATGGAGAACCCAAGGGACGAAAGATTCTACATAGGGAGTACCCAAATGACTTTCAAAAATAGATTCTATAGACATACACGCTCGATGAATAATCAAACATATGAAAAGGACACTTCCTTATCGTTATATTACTGGAAATTAGTTAGAGAAAATAAAACACCTAGTATAGAATGGAATATTATTAGAAGGGCCAATACTTGCCACTCATTGAACTCACCATGTCTATTATGCTTATCAGAAAAACTTGAGATAACTAGGTTTAAAGACCGAGAAAAATTATTGAATATTAAACAAGAAACTGCTATATCCTGCAAACATTTCAGAATACATGCACTTAAGGAACTCTAAATTGGGATAATGGAACTGCTATAAGTACAACTAACCCCCATCAAATACCCCCCCCCCAAAAAAAAGAGGATAAGTGAGGTCGCAACTATAATCATACCCATATGGGTTACGTAAGTCACTTAATGTTCTACTTCATCGAGCAGTTATGTTATTACTAGCCGAAATAAGCACCTGTATGAAGGTATATTTGAACTAAATGAGTAATAGATCGTTTTGAGTGAAGCCCGTAATAATGTATGCATATGGATATTTTTGGGTGTGTGCATGTATGGATATATGATCTTTATAGACCCGGGTAGGAAAAATAATTTATTAATAAAAAAAAAAAAAAAAAATAGAAGAAATAAATAGATGAAAGAAAGTAAGGAATGAAGGGTAAATGGAAGAGAAAGGAATAAGGGTATTAGAGTGAATAAGCAAAGATGAAGGTAAGTACTACAATATATAAGCTTATATACTAGGTTTATATAACCTAAATACTCTGATTTCTGTCATATGTTATTATATATTATTATTGTGTCGTGATACATCTTATGTATATCTGCCTTACCATCGAAAGAATCTTTGTTAAATATGAGGATAACCCTATGAACTTCATACTGAATTCAATATAAATTTTTACGTAGTGTCAATTTTTACGGTAAAAACCTACAACTTAAGAAAGTGTAACAAGCGGAAGGGGCCATGAAACATAACTAGAGATGTGGAATTTGATAGAAAAAGTGAATTTATACAGTAGGTGTATTCATGTCTGTTTCTA
>NC_136485.1:163479460-163486960 GCF_053919585.1 Euprymna scolopes | reverse complement strand
CTTTGACTTAAAAAAACGACTCTTACACTAACCCGTATAAATGTTCTATCGCAATCGCGTTCTACAAATCAATCTCTTACATCGAACTCACATCACACCATATCAATTACTGCTCTACCTGTTGTAACGGTGTCTCCAGTTTTGTTATTACACATTTTCTTAACAAACAAACAACCTGCACGTATTAATAGCTTCTTATCTAATAAAAAGGAACTCCAATTTCTAATCCCATGTATTGTATTGGTCACAACTGCCAGAATGTCAACGGTCGGCTTATGATACGACATTCCTTCCCATTAAATGATATAATTTTAGTATTTTTCCTACACCCTACCGGAAACAGAGAAGACCAGATGCTATACAACCTTTTAATACTATGGCTAATTCCCGATCCATCTCCACAACTTCTAGGTCGGTAAATCTCCGTCCTTCCAATGTCACTCCGAAATGAGGATTAAATCAACACAGGACTAATGTCATTTTCTTAGTACAGTTATTCTTCTGTATGAACATAACACGCTAATATGTCGCTTCCAGCGCAACATATCTAATCAATTTTATCTTAAAAACTCAAGGTTGCATCAGTTATACGACCCTATTTCTCGGTTCATTGTTTTTCATTAAGGTTCCTGCTTTTAAAACGAAAAATTAACGACGTTTATTTTACCAGGGGAAAACGGATAATAATAATAATAAATACTTTCATAACAATTTAAACAGAAAAAAGTGATAGTTATTGCAATATTCCATATATAAATCTATAATTTATATAAGTTCAATAATAAAATCCAGTCTAATTTGAAATTTTTTTTTGACAAGGAAATTTTGATACATATGTTTTTCCATAAACGAATTGTTACAATTTAAGTATTTTTGAAATGTAATTTTGCACCTTATACTTATGTGGCAATCTATTATTTGATCGTTTTCCATTAAAAACTTACGTTTTCTACGTTTGTTTCACATTGATATATCACTTCCTGAATCGAGTAACAAATCTACGGGCTGTCCATTTCTTTTGAAAATGTTGCACTTTTATCTCGATGTTGTTTTTAGAGAAACTGCATTTACTTTTGATGGCTACTTTGTTTTTCTTGTCGTTATGTCGTCAGACAATGCGATATTCTTCGGCTTACATGTCAATAATAAAAACATCTTTTTTTCCTTAAGGAAACAATCTTTTTTATATGCGTCACTACACGCATTGAGTAAAATATTTCTTTCTTTATTTGGATTCAATTAGTGTTACACGATTTGAATACGTGATATGCTTTTCTCTTGGATCCGATTATTGTCAGTTCGTCTTCTTGGTATTCCTTCGTTATCTTTCAGAGTGTAACCTTCCAGGTTCTGTTTTATACTAATAAGATTTTTTTCCTGGTTTCTTTACCCTTCTCTGATGTTAAAACTTTGAAAATGGCGTACGATAATTTCGGCAAATTAAATGCCATCATACTGTGCGTTGACCATGCAAGCATAATGAAAAAAAAAAGATCATTCTTATTTTTGACGATACTAAAACATCTCTGGTGCTTATCCTACAAACTGTTTCTTTCATTGAAAATTTATATCGTTTCAGTAAACGATATTTTTCATCCTTTTTTGAAGAATTTAATTCGCGTTTTCCGTATTTTCTTTTTATCCCGACCTTTATAATAATAGCGTGCGTTTTTCCTCGCCTCACGATTGTTGCTTTCTTTTGTAAATATGTTTGTTAATGTACGAAAATACGCGGGAAACGTTGAAGAAATAACTGGATTGTATTAAAAATCCGATAGTTATTCGAGATTTTTTTTCCAGTGGAAACTCATTAAACCTAGTGTGATTGTTGTTCTAGTTATTTATTTGTTTGCCTTTATTTGTATTTTTTGTTATTGGAGTTAGGATTGTTGTGCTATTGCAAAATTATATGAAAATCTTTAACACATCTAACATTTATTGCATTCTTAAGTACCCATGAGAAATATATTAATACGCAAATTTGTGTAGTCAATGACTGTACTACGTACGACAATATAAACAAGTATGTTCTTACTCTCTGTACGTATTGAAAAAAGACGATGTTCCCTTAAGTAAAACAGCATAGAAAAGAAAACGACAGTAAATTTAATTCTTTCAAAGGTTATTTCTTCATTGTAGTTATATTTTGTTTGTCTTGTGAAGTCGATTCGATTAATTAGTCGTTGTGTAATGTTGTGACACTTTGGGCTGTGATCATAGCGTAGTATCTATGTTAATTGTGGCAAGCAGGGCCAAGGGTTGAAACGTTATTATTATTATTATTATTATTATTATTATTATTATTATTATTATTATTATTATTATTATTATTATAAGTTGATTCCAGCAACGGCGGGGTCGCTGGATCAATTATTATAATTAGAAACATAAACAATTAAATTGGGGAAAAATGATTGACATATAATATAAAAAATATCACAAAAGGCATGTGAAAATAGAAAATAGATGCACACATTATTTTTGGTTTGCATAAACAAATAACTAGATTGAAGTTACGCCAGCTGTGGGTCTGATACGTGTAATTAGACACGCAAAAAGAAACGTAATGAGACACGTGATGAGATGTAGATTTGGGGAGATTCTAGTCAGACGTTAACTGGGCATAAGAGAAAACGGACGACTCAACGAGGAGGGCGGCGTCATCTCAGACAGCCAAGATATAAAGACATTGCAATATTTTAAGATGTCAGCTGAAATCATGAAAAAAAATGTTCATAAATAAATAAGATATGTGTTGTGTTATTTACATCTGTTAAAAAGAATTGTTTATCTACAACTGTTTCGATACGTATACGTCAATCGTTTCCTGTTAGAACTGTTGCATAAATGTTAAAATATACACACTAGACGATCAAACAAATGATACGACATCTATACATACACGCATTTACACGTACATGAATATACAGAAAAAATAAACCCCATTATTCAACACGTCCGTCGTTATGGAACATATTCATACACATTATATAACAGCCCTCTTTTTACATCCCCAAAATATTACAGTTGGATTTTTCTTACTTTAAGTTTTAATCGAATACAAAAAGCCACTGACATAATTCCTGAAAAATATATGATTTAAAGTGTTTCGAAGTAGAAATCGATAGCGCAAGAGTGAGTCTTGTGTAACCTTTCAACGTCTCTCTAAAATATCTCTACAAGCAGATATCTATAGATTAACTAGCATATCACAATATTGTAGAAGGAAAGACAAGGGTATGTTTACATTCATTACATAGGAAATTAATGGGAACATGTCGCACATTAAGTCACTAACTACTTTACTGACATGTGTAGCTTTATAAAAAAGAAAGACTGGTGAACTCAACATATGAAAACATTCGATATAACATCGCACGTGTATAAAAGAGCATCGAGAAGTAATTCACGAATAATGTTAAAAGACAATTCTCACATTTAATTAGTGTCTCCATTCCTTTAGTGATATACAGATATATGTATATATATGTATATATATATATGTATAGTTCCTTGAAGATAGATACTATGTGAAAATAAATAAATATTTTTGAAATGGTACGTTATCGTGTCAGTTTTAATTGCCTTATATGTGTCTATTTACCTATCTCTATCTTTGTGTGCCTGTGTGTGCATATATGTATATATATGGATTTATATATGTATATATATATATGCATATACATGTATATATATATATATATATATATATATATATATATATATATATATATATCGTGCGGTCAATCACTGATACATTTTCGTGTTTATGTATACTTTCTTTTGGTGCTATATCAATTAATGGCAATGTTCGAAGACGAATTTGCTGACATCATGTATATATATATATATATATATATATATATATATATATATATATATATATATATGTATATATATACATATATATACTTATGTTTGTGTATATATATGTACGCATATATATGCATATATATGTATATACGTACATATATGCATATATATATGTATGTATCTATGTATGTGTATATATATATATATATGTATCTATGTATGTGTGTATATATATATGTATATATGTATATGTATATATATGTAAATATATATGTGTGTATATATAAATGTAAATATATATATGTATATATATATATGTATGCATATGTGTGTGTAACAATCAGCAATGGATACCTGTATAAGCCAAACTCTTCTGCAAACTTTACGTAAATATAAATGATAATATTTATAGAGTAATTTTAACGAAATTAAAACGCTCAATGCAACCAAGAGAGGAAATGGAGCTTGTGATAAAGAAAAACTATAAGACTGTAAACTTATTTTATGTGATTTTATTATTCCATTGAATATCCTGTTTAACAGTAAATGCATGCAAATTATATTGTACAAATTCATTTGGTATTCTTCTGTAACAGAGGAGAAAACCAACCAAATAAAAACCTCCGCAAAAATGTACTATATTGATGGCCTTGCAAGATAACAGGTAAGACAACAAAGCAAAAAAAAAACTAAGCAAAATTCATCCCAAAGCAGAAAAACTTAATCTGCCTTGCCCTGAGTCCATATGTACAAAGTACGGCAAATTTGGACATATTATATTGGTTTGAAAATATAGGTTTATTTTCTAAAATTGGTATAACATTTTAACATAGAATAGTATAATCTTAAAAAAAAACTGCAAATGTTGATGTACTTTCGTCCAATAGAATCAAAGATATGTGAAATGCAAGATTCCATTTGGCTACAAGTAATAGTATATATATATATATATATATATATTATATATATCTATATATATACATATATATACTAGTGTTGTATTTTTAAGTTTCGATTATTATACTTAAGATGATGAATGTTCTTTTGTTATTCATCTTATAAGAGTAAGAGTCTTAGTGAGAGATTGGAGTCTTAATAATGTTCTTGGAAGATATGCTAGTTATTATATATATTCATTGTGAGTGTTCATATTGTTGAGATGTTCATATTGTAAGAGATGGGATGGAGACATTAACAAGTATATATAAAGAGAGAGAACCTCTCTGCGTCCTCTCTGCGTCCCTGGTCGGACAGATCTAACCCTGCTGACACTCTTACCCTAACTTCGAACTCTTTCCCATATCGAGAAATCACATGTATGTCTGGCCAACGTGACTATAATTCACGTGTCATCAACATGCGCGATTTGCACGTTTTTGAAATATTCTGATTTCCCATTTTCCTTTGTTGTTTTGCAAATGAATTTAAACTACTTATCTAATTCATATAACCCATATTTTATTATTCATTCTACTTTACAATGTGCATAGTTTTCAGACAAATTTGTATTTATTAAATATTTTATCAGAATCAACAATTTACTGGAAATTTCATTTAAAACCTATTGTTCTTTAAAACTTATCTCCAGGGTTCGATTCCCGTTTTCTCTGATTTTATTTTCATTTACTAATTCTCTTTATTTTTACTTACATGAAACAGGCGGCAAGCCTTTTTCATGTAGCACTAGCAAAAGTACCCGTCGTTGACTGGGTTCAAAAACAGCCTAAAGAAAATGGACATTGATTTATGAAAGCATGATAAGTTATGAAAAGGAAGTATCAAAACCAAGGCAAAATATGATGAAACACTTGTGCCTATTTTTTAGGGATCTCTTGCTCAATACCCTTACTAAAAAAACCTCCATACTGGGGCAACACCTTGTACCCTCGCTAGTCTATCATAAACGTCTCACTTTACTGAATGTTTGCGTGTGTGTGAATGTATGTGTATCTGTAAGTCTACTAAAAAGTTACGTCAGCAGTATCGTATGGGGACGAAACCCGAATCATACGAAGGAGTGGTCCCTCCGACATATAATAGGTGAAGAACAAGAAAAGAATGGTCAGTTATTTCGTACAGATGAAAAGTTTTCAACGAACAGGGTGTAAGTAATATTGCCCCTTAATAAACAACTTCAGAAACTGCGAATGCGTCAGACACTATTTTTAAAAAATTGCTTGAAATAAACGTTATTTTCCGAGTAACGTTGCGGAGCAGTGAATTAAGAAGTTGCGTCGTAAGCTTTAGTTTTTACGTTCGCATACACGTAAGGGTGGTCATTTTTATTTGATCAAAAGACAACACAATTTCTTTATTTCGATTGTTTTTTCAGAGGTTGAAGTAAACAGAAGGTAAGTTTTTTTTTTTTACATAGACGTCACCACTTATCAAGGCCGATAGGCCACTCAAGGATAAGGGTTAAAGAGTGTAGAGTAGTCAAAAGGACAATGTAGTAATCGATAGTAATGGAAGTGCGGTAAATTTGTTAACGTGTAAAGAAACACAAATTCCAATTCAATGAAAATAAACAAAACACAAACTTTCTATCATTTACATTTTTCCTGCAGTTTTAACATTTAAACAGATTGAAAAGATTTGTATACGTTGTATTGTTTATTTCGCGTATTTATTATCGGCTGTTCATTAAATTAAAACTACTTTTTCGTAATTTTGCCATTTTTACAAATTAACCATTTCAAGATTGTCTTCGTTGCAACAGAGCGTAATACGAAATGTTTCTAGACTGAACGGCATTAAGGAGGTTCGCTTAAACTGATATATAATCCTCAAAAAGTGCCCAATATCCGGAGAATTGCTTTATATGTTCGTATTTCTTCTAATTAATTATCTAATAGGGAGGGTATCATGTACTTCTTCTTTTTGGGGGTGATTACATTTTCGTGTTTTTATCCGTTCTGAAATCGCTGTAGGGGTAACAATGGAGGAAGCAGGGCAACGCCGGATATCCTTGCTTTTTTTCCTTTTTTCCCCTCTTTCGTGATTCAGGTTAGACCCTGTCTACTGCAGCTATTTTTTGCGGTCTCATGGGCATTCGATGCATTTTGAGTGAAAAAAGTTTTTATTCATTCATTTTTGAAGGGACGCTTCCAGCGCATGCGCTGTCGAAATATCTGGTGGCGAAGATGCCATTTGACTTTACGTCCTTGTCTGGGGGTTGCTCAATATCCTTAATATATATGCTCTGTTCAACCAAATTTCATGTCCACCCGGGCGAGCGCGAGTATTCATGCTATTTACAAAATAAAAAAAGATATGATAATTTGTTTCTTTTTTCTTCGTGCATTCATAATTGAACCTAGAATATCCAGAGGAATAAATAAAATACCTCAATAATACTTAGAAAACTTTGCAATTTTCCATATATCAAATGCAAGAATTATTAAGTGCAAAGAAAAAAAGTTGCACAAATATTTCCCAGGATGAATAATAAAAAATATCATATAAACCAGACGCTTCTTTTATAAGCGGATATCTTCTTTACCTACACGCACCAATAATGCAATAATTTGCAACTCACTTAACAAACTAAAAAATTCAATCATGCAAATCACATTAGAAAATATGAAAACGATATAACAGAAAAACATCTCTCAAACAAACTAATTCCCAATGCATGCATATACACTGTTTCTTTGCCAAAATTGCTACCATATCATGGTAAAACCC
>NC_136485.1:163284460-163476960 GCF_053919585.1 Euprymna scolopes | reverse complement strand
AAGAGAATCTACTTATTTAGGTTTGCTTATCATTTATAAAATTGCACACTAATTAGATCAATCTGATTTTTTACGAAGGTCTTCAACTTCGAAACTATATGCGTAAAACTAAATTAAAGTACGTATAGCCTACATAACGGCATCTTAAATATATTTGCTCTGTTTTTTATACGTAGAAATATCTCTATCGTAAATATTATATGATCGAACTTTGTGTGTGAGAGAGAGAGTTCCCTATGGTCTCTGAAACAACTTGATTTTTTGGATATATATCAGAGAAAAACTTGATGTATCTAGGAGTGTGCTTACATAGGTATTATATTTGAATAAGTACAATAATTATTGAGGTTTGAAAAAATCGATTCCGAAGTACGATGTTGACCGGAGTTACCACTTTTATACAGCATAAGATAAGAACTACGTTTTAGAAGTTCTATCACCACAACAACAGAAAGACTCAAACGATAAAATTGACTGAATATTCTTTTTTTAAGACAGGGATATGTCTGAAATAAATATTTCTCTTTAGAGCACAAATGCACCGTAATACACGAGTTCTACATTTGAAAATGTTATTCAAGCTATTATAAAAAGATAATTCGATAAAATCCAAAGTTAATTCTCTACAGTGTATTTAGGAATAGGTCTGAGCGGGGAGGCATTTAAAGTTTCCTCTCGCAACACATCCGGGGACCTTATTTAGAAAAGGCAATCAATGAATGTGATTGAAAATTGTGTGATTCCACAGGTTCTCATGACAATAAAAATGTGGGAATGTGCAACATGTATTGGTCCTTATTCAATCCCGGATGACGTCGAATCTCCCTGCGAGCTGAAGTACTTATTTTTGATATAAATAGAGATATCTACATCATATAAAAATAAAGTTCTTTTCGCATAATTTACCATTGTTTCGCTAAAATGTATTTTATTTCTTATATCCGTATATATATTTGAATTTAATAATGCAAATATAAAATTGTTGGGAATAAAATCAAAGCTTTCGTTTAGCAAATTAATACATGACGACAGAGCGCAAAATCATATTTATCATTGATGTGTATAACATATATAAAGCTGATTTTATATTTATGAACATATTTTTTTCCGAATAATATTATTTTAATTTATTTCTGTTTAGATGTTAATTTCGGATAGAGAATTATGCCTACACATTTAAACATATGTAGTAATTTAGAGGTATATTCGAGTGGGTATTCTTGATTACGTGATATTTTAGCTCTTCAGTTTATTTATGGGTATTTATGTGACAAAAAAATCCATAATACTTTATAAAGGTTATATGGCAGTTGATATTCATAACTAGTTGTCTATTTTCTCTTATAATGTTAAGTGTTCAGACATTATGTTGAACACAGATGGCGGTGAACTATCAATGCAGTTCCAATCGTGAATGTTAAGTAACATATTGCGGCGAAGACAACGGCGAACTGATTGAATCGAAAATTTGATAAGTTTTATAGTAACTTTGGAAGCTTCTAATTGGTTGGTTATTATAAATTGTGGTTATAAAAATGATCGTCAAAATCATTAGTGGCATACTCGTGATGGGATATATTTCCTATCGGATTCGGCTGCAGTAAGACAGGGTAGTGTACTCATCTCACTGAAGCAGAATATATATATATATATATATATATATATATATATATATATATATATATTAATACTAGCAAAAGGACCTGTCGTTGACTGGGTTAAAAACAGCCTACAGAAATGGACTCTGATTTATGAAAGTATGATAAGTTTTCAAAAGGAAGGGTTGTAAAGAGATAGCTTCGAATTTTGGGGTATCAAAACCAAAGTAAAATATGATGAAAGTAAAAATAAAATAGATAACCCCGATAATGTATTATACCATACCTGTCCACACTGAAGCGCTTATCACAATATTTTGTGGATCTATATTCAAACACCTTGTTAAACTTTGTGACATATTTTATTTCTATGCGGTCAGGCGGGAACGGACACCCCATAATTTTAGTATAGCATATTTCTTCAAACTGAAACATAATTATCAAAGTATACTTACGTAGTAGATATGACAAGTCTGTAATAAAGAGTGTGCTTATTTCTATTCTATGGAGGCCAGGCGCGAACGCAGACCACACAATTTTATTATACCATCTCTATTTAAGTTAAAACACACGTATCAAAGTATTGTTATGTACATCTATATCAAAAACCCTTGTAAAGGTTTTTTTTTTTTCATTTTTTATTTCCATACTTTGGGGGCCAGGCGCGAACGCAGACCCCACAATTTATATTAACCTCCATTCTGCCAGATCAAACATACCCATTCCTGATCCTCGATACATCTTTAATCATTATATGTAATATTTCTTTTTTTAAATAGTCAACCATATAGGAGTCTATTCGTGACCAGACACACCAACACACGCACAGACGTCCATCTTTATATTAATATACATATATATATATATATGTATATATATATATTAATATATGTGTATATATTAATATATATATGCATATATATTAATATACATGCATAAATATATAACTTAATATATATATTATACTATATTAATTTATATTAATAATATAATTTATATATATATATTTATGTATTAATATATATACATATATATATATATATTTCACATACATATGAATAATATATGATGTTGTGCTACATATGAATAATATATGATGTTGTGCTACATCTTCATTGTTACATAACTGTTAATTATTTAGGGATTAATTTTTATTGACATGCTTTTTTTCATTATTAAAGGTCCCTTAAGTCACTAAGCAAACGCGCACATAGCTTTGTTAGAACGTCTCTTATAGTATCAAAAGATTTGACCTCTTGCAATTTTTAAGGACAAATGCTTTACTTCGTTGTAATAAACTAAATATGCCTGCAAGCAACACTTTTTTTCATTTCAAACCTATTTCAATTTATTGTCCCAAGTGGATTCAGCTATATATATATTACATTTAAATGTATTACTAATGTATTTTAATATTTTGGAATTGCTGATAGTAAAGAGAAATAGATGTAAAACGTTCTATTCATTTATATGTTTTATTGCCGTATTTATTACCAAATATACTTATTGATTTTCTCCTCAAATACTATTGGAAGATTAAAACGTTGTAAAAAAAAACTTAAAAATCAGATAAAATTCAATAATATCTTAAACCTAATGTTGATCGAATTATTTTCTTTAAAACGAATTTCAATGAAAGAGCTTATAGCATTGGTTGCAGCAAACAAAATAATTTGTATAAAATACATAATCAAAAACTATTTAATCTCTATTAAACGGATTACCAGGAATTACAAAGCGTCTAGTAATTAATATAATTTGGTCGGGCCTTTGAATGTTAAGTAGTTTTCTTAAAAAAATAAAAATGAAAAAGTTATATTAAATATCACTTCTATTAGCGAAATCTAATACCTTCAATCGTGTGATTTATATTTTTAATAATCCGAAATCAATCAATATTTTTGCATGGGGAACATGTCTAAACTGGAAACATATATAATTTTAAATTTACTAGAAATAATTGAACACTATAGAAATAATTGCTGATCACATTAATGTTATTTTACACTCAATTGATAAACGTGAAGCATGTAAATTATGAACCTCTGCTTAATAAAATTATATTTATATAGACTCTACCTGAATTAAAATAGCACATGCCATAATGTAGGAAAAGTGACCAGTTTTATTCTATTTATAGGAAATAAGGGCCCATAATTGTCGTTATCGAAATGTTCCAATCATAATTATTAGGTTGTCCGGAAAATAATGCCCATTTCAGGAAGTCTGTTTGTAAATTGGATTTTATCATAGGGTTTTTATTATATTTCAGGTAAACATCAACATGATTATTTATTTATATGTGCTCTTTAATAATTTCTTACTTTTTTCTTTCAGAAAACGTTTTATGAGCGAATGAGCCCATAATTTGGAATATGAGAAAAGAAGACTTACGATTACTTTTCCTGCATGAGTTTAAGCTTGGTAACAATGCTTCTCAAACAACTGCAAATATCAATAGGACATGGGGAGAAGGCATCACAAGTGATAGAACAGTACAAGGTGGTTTAAAAAAATTCGTAGTGGTGATGAGAGACTTAAAGATGAAGAAGGTAGAGGACGGCCATCTAATCTTGACAATGAAAATTTGAGAGCCATTGTTGAGCAAAACCCACGGCAAAGTGTTAGGGAAATGTCTCGTGAACTTGATATCAGCAGTTTAACAGTGTCGGACAATCTGAAGCAAATTGGCAAGGTGAAAAAGCTCGATAAATGGGTCCCACATGAGTTCAATGAAAATCAACAAGCTCGACGTTTTGAAGTGTGTTTGATGCTCTTTTTGCGAAACATTAATGATCCATTTCTTGACCGAATAGTCAACTGTGACGAAAAGTGGATCCTTTATGATAATCGGAAACGATCAGGTCAATGGCTTGATTGTGATGAACCACCCAAACATTTTCCAAAGCCAAAGTTTCACCAACAGAAGATTATGCTGACTGTTTGGTGGTGTGCAATTGGTGTTATTCATTACAGCTTTCTGGATGCTAATCAGAGCATCACGGCAGAGGTTTACTGCAATCAACTCGAAGAAATGCATAATCATTTACCAGAATTGAGACCTGCATTAGTTAATAGGCGGGGTCCAATCCTGCCCCACGATAATGCGCGGCCTCATGTTGCGAGAATGACACTGTAGAAACTTACAGACTTGGGATACGAAACTTTACCACATCCTCCTTATTCTCCAGATCGTTCACCCACGGACTACCATTTTTTCAAGCATTTAGCCGCTTTTTTAAGCAACAAAACTTTCAGATCTAATGCAAAGGTTGAATCTTTTTTCAAAGATTTCTTAGCATCTAAGCCAAATAATTTTTTATCAACGAGGCATAAATAATCTAGTTAATAGATGGCAAAAATGCATGGCTGTTCAATAATCATGCTTTGACTAATTTCAATGTCTAGTGTCGCCTATTTGATTAATAAATCCTTTTTCTCTAAAATTGGTCATTATTTTCCGGACAATCTAATATATTTTTATCATTTAAGTGCGTAGTGTAACAGAAACACATTATTAAAACAACCAGCATATTTATGTAATTTAAATGATGATTGTATATTGAAGTCCTCTTCAACTACGAGCAAACTTAACACCGTTATCGAAAATATTTACCTGAACGAATATAACACATCTGGAAGACCGGGCAGGGACTTATGGAAACGAGCTTTAATAATAGGCAGGGTACCAAATCCAATAAATATTTCCATGCTTTACAAATTGTAAATAATGATAAAAAATGATTTACTTATTAAATGCGCATAATGCATCAGTTTACTAAAGATTGCGCAGTTCAGTTTTGATGAATATTTAAATTATAAACCTTATTTATTAAATTAAGAATTATGGTATTTGAATGAATAGGGAAGATCGTGTGTTGCATCGTCCACGATTTGGGGTAACGTTACAATCACAAAAACTACTGTTGAATGTTCCAATTAATAACTTGCAACATAGCTTTTAAAGATCTAGATATCATTGTAAAATTCAAATTTCAGTTTAAGTTTAACAGACCAATTAAATTAATACTATTCGTAAAATCTATTAAATCTAAGTTAATATATTTTGGACTTCATTAAGGCGTTATTCTTTTATTTTAAGCAAAAATATTATATCATATATATCTAAAAGGTTTACCATAAAAAGAATATTAAAGAAAAGAGAAACTGAAATCCGTCTTTATTATTATCAAATACGTTACACAGGCACACACATTAACAATCAAATAAAATTGCTTTAAAAATAAATGCTTTATAAGAGTTCATTATGATCACATATACACACTCGCACACACATTATATATATATATATATATATATATAATGTTATCGCAAGTAAATATTTTTCAGATATATCGTAACCAATGAAGTTATAATGGGATTAATACAACATTGTTCAATTCCGAAGTAGGGCAAACTGTACTTTTATTTGTTTTACATAAACGTTAATATGTCGCTACATAAAATGTACACACACAAACACACAAACACACACACACATACACACACGTGTGTGTGAATAGAGGTATATCCACGAAATTGTAAAATGAACAGTTTTCTTTATTTAAATATTTTGTAAGTCTGATAACCGAATACGTACGTAAACATTTAATACATCTTTAGAATAAAATGGGAAATACTTAAGTAATGGATCAATTATATATTTGATTCTGGGGACTTAATTTATTGTTATAATTAAAGCAGTCCAAAAAAGAGAAAAATAACGTATTCTAAATAAGGTATTTGCTTCGCTCTACCAGCAATAGCGTAACATGTATGCATACAAAAATGTGTACGTATGAAATAAAATGGAGTCTGGTGTAGGACTCGTTATCTTCATTATACGCGATGGTAATCTTAGTTTTCTTCATGTTCTCATGATTTTAATTTGTGTCTTTTATATTCAACGTGTTTTTATTTCATTCGCCGTCATACAATTCTACATTTAAATAATGGAACGCCAAGGTATTCAATTGCTATTAATCAGTCAAGAGCACTAACGACAAGATCGTAAATGCGGTGGCAAACATGTTGAAAACGTTATTAATTAACTACTCACAAACCGTTAAATAAACAGCATATTTCCTAAAAAATAGGAAATGTATTTTAGCATAAGAAACCCAACACTGTGTATATGCAGTAAAACAGGTAAACTTTCTCAAAACACATTTGCAACATCTTTTCATGCTATGCGTTTTACTCTCGCTACGGTTAAATGTACTTTTCGTATATTTGAATGTACAAGTTTACTTTTACAACTGCTTCTAAATCGTTGTGGTTGATGGGTATAATTTCTTAAGTCTAAATAATGTTTTAAATGTAATTTTCAAAAAAGACTCTTTTAAAAAATTCCTGGCTATTATGACAAGTTTAAAACTAGTTTTCATGAAATAATTATTTTATTGATTTAATCGGAAAACGTACAATTGCTGAAATCAGCAAGTCTACATGGGCTCCACAATAATTGTAGACAATTCAAAATTTGCTATGTATGATTCATTGTCCCATAATAGATTTTGTGACATCTACAGGTGTAGTCCTCGTGTTTTTTACACACTTTCTGTATTTTCCATTGTGACAAATTTACAACAATATTTAAGAGATTTTAGGCAATCAAACCAAACTAGAAACAACAACGGTTTGCAGAAAATGTATCACACATTCGTAATATTGCTTTTTACTTGAGTTTAGATGTATTTACAGGAGTAATTTGCTACTTAGGTTGGATTTCAGCCCCACATAAAGAGCTATAAATTCAATTTACACATTTAAAAATATTCGTATTATATATTTCTTCGGACTACTGCTCACATCTTGAGTGAGTAATTGAAGTGCCTAAAACAATACGAATAACCGATAATGATCTCAAAATTTTAGAAACGTAAGCTTAAATTTATGAAGCAATTTTTGTTGGCATATTTTAATCGAATTAATTTCGATTACATCAGATTTGTTATTTGCGATGAGAACGCATATCCTTCAATTACTAGGCAGGGCAGTTAATTCCGAATGAATAATGACGAATGAGTTCTTCAAATAGGCTTAATAAGACACGATTCATAACCCTTTTATGTATGACCGAAAGTGTATATATTTTTAAATTCTTTACATTTTCAGTCTAATGAAAGAAATTGTAAAATGTGTGAGAAATTTATGTAGAACACACATAAAAGTATAAGTATTATAATAAATTAGTGTTTTTTTTTAATATTTATTCTAGGGATAAGTTATTTATCGATTCTCTTATTTATTGACTAATTGTTAGTACGCTTATAAAAACAGTCGATACAAGTGTGTTTGGTGGCGAACATGTATAGATAATAAAGATGATTTCGATAGGACATACGTGGAAATGCTTAGCACCATTGATGCCAGACTACAGTGTTACAGTATTCTACATTTAATCTGTTGCGATGTATACTTTTTCATATATTAAATTCATTACTAGAACGCTTATTGCTGTACAAATAATTCAGGCTTCTAATGTGACGCCATGATTGGGCGGGAAGTGACACTTGTATGTCTTCACCATGAGGATGTTTCTGAATGGGCTGTTTTATTCATTGTTCTGTAGTCGGCGTCATAATTTCTACCTAAGAATTAATTATGTGGGCTACGATCATTAACTTTAATTTGAATGCGTGTAATTAGAAGCGAACATGCTGTATGGTTAATATAAGCATACATAAATTATTGTAAGATTTCAGGTTTCGAGGGAACACATAATTGCCCATGGAAATCAATACTGACACTGATTTCTCTAGTGGTGAGGAAATTGATAGAAAAAAGAAGGCTAAAAAGCAAGAAAGAAACAAGTAAGAGTATGGATACATATCGCATTGATAGAGTCAAACCGCTTTTACTCCTAACTTCATTGCAGCCCTTCCCTCTGTGGTGTACATTACTTTGCTGCTATTATTTCTTCAAGGATTTGTATGGTTATAGGTAGTATACTTATCGCCTGATACAAGCGGTGGAAATGAATGTGTTCTATATAACTCTGACTTTTTCTATTTTCTATTTTATCCCTTTATAGGTATGATTGAAAAATTCGTTCTAGTTTCTTATAGCTTAAATACTTTCATTGCAGTCGCTTTTAGCCACAAAAAATATCCTATATAATTTTGGTAGACTTCCTATACGTTTAGAAACCGTGATCCGTTTCAGACGAGACTCCGATATGGGATTCAGTTTTGAGTACGCATAACACAGTTTTCCTCTTGGTCTCTGTTATCAGTGGAGGTTGTTGAATGAACTATTTTTATTTAGATATGTGTTTCTTTGTGTTCAAACCTTGGAATAGCTCATAAATCACTTCGAGTTGTCTCGCAGCAAACAGTACAACTCAGAAATTGTGTCTGAGCTTAATCTATTCAAATACTTTTCATCGAAAGAATTAATGAAAGCAACTAAAAAGAATTCTACTTACGGCTCTTCACAGCTGGACTCACCATCAGTATTCGCTAAATTTGAAAGAGAGTTCGTCGTAAGTGCTTGGCCTGCAAGTATCTCATCTCGACCCGGCTTTATTTAAATTAAACTCAAGCCTCACGACAGTATTTATAATCTCGCCGTATTAGTCTGTTTATTTATTTAACAGTTCTTTACAAGCCGTGTTTTGTAGATGCTCGGTATATTGCCTGACTAATTAATTCTGTTACGAGAACATCTTCAATGTTATACAGTTGAAGATTTTCTGAACAACATTCGCGTCTTTGAATAATTTTAATGGGATGGATTGGTGTGATTACTATGTTTTCTATACTTTCTTTAATTATTAGACGATTAAAGAAATTGCTATAAACTAAAGGTTTTTATGAATTATTTAAAACAAAAAAAAATGAGAACAGAGACAATTTTAACTTACCTTAGATTTCTAGATTTTACCATGTGTCTGTGTCGTAGATGTTTGTGAGATCGTTCCGTAAATATGTAGTTGTATTTGAGATGGTCTTCCCCATCCTTGGATTATTCTTTAGATTCTTGGCTCAAGTCGTCTAATGAAAGTCAGAGGTACATTTTCCTCTTATGGTAGGCTGATGTGTGCAATGTGGTACCCCTATGCCGTGACTTTGTCACGTTTCCAACGTATGGCTGTCGTTCACAACTGAATAGATGCTTTTTCCTTGCCGATGACTCCACATTGCAATTACCGTTGTGGACCACCTTCATGATATTACAGCGGGCCGCCGACCAATAATCGTAATACATATTTAGATAATATTCTTTAGTACTCTTCTTTATGACGACGATTTTTTTCTGACCAACTCATTGTCTGGTCATAGTATTTCGTGTTATGTCTATGCGTGCATAATATTTTACTATTAGAATACTTATTTTCTGTCTTTCTCTAGTGGAAATTCTCGGAAAGCAATGCTCCAATATCTGTCAATAAAAATTTATCTTTATGTTGGATTCATATACATTCGATATGCAATGGAATTCCTGTTTAACATTAAGTTTTTCAGTAAGTACAACAGGGAACAACATTATATATCCTTTCGTTAATTGACCAATTATCAACATTAAAATATATCTTGTTGTCTTTTAGTCTACAAGAATTCCACGACAAGAATTCATAGACTCTGTTTATATATCGAGCTTAGTGCTATTACATGAGTCAAGAAAACTTTGAGATAGTGAACCTTTCTGTGTATTATTTAACGCGGTATACCTACACTGAATGGATTTTATTTCTGTTATTTTGATTGTTAGGTAAGCGTTTGCTTATCTCCATGTCTGGTTGTCTTAATGAATCCGTGTACATGAAGACGTTATGCACTCATGGTGTAATATTAAGTACACCTTAAAATTCTCATAAATTCTAATATATGATCACCCCACAGATGTTTATATTAAATTACAAATTTAAACTATATAGATACCGTTTACTTATCTGTATCCATGCGTAATATAATTCTACCTTATAAAAGTCATCAACATATTTATTAGAGAAACGATACTCCATACGAGGCCATGTATCTCTCATTTCAAAACTGATAGATTCCCCCTCAAGACGTCCAAGCAATCATTCCTCTCACCATAGCGATGATATTTTTCAACACGATATTTTGTGAATAGAATAGATGGCGACTTGAACTCTAACGCTGAAACGCCTACAATAAATTTTGTTTGCGCAGAGATATGTTCATCTGAATCTTAAAATTAAAAAGCGTAATAAGTTTATTGCCAACCTGATATATATCAGGTTGACGAGGAATTTATTGCGCTTTTTAACTTTAAAATTCAGACTAACATATCTTAGCTCAAACAAAAAAAATATTGATCAAAATGAGCACCACCAGAGTCAATAGACTCTCGCCAATGCAAACCAAGTGTATTTATACCAGTAACGTAAGAATCTTGCTTTCTGGTGAGGGTAAACTCGTTGAAGGTGTTTATGATATCGCAGAAGTGTTGGAAGCATTTGCCCCGCAGAAGTTTGTAAAGATGCTTTAAAAATTTGTAGTCGGTAGTGTGAGGTCTGGAAGGTATGCCGGATTAGGAATTGCTTCGTAGCCTAAATCGTTCAACCATTGCAGGATCGATTTAGCAAGGTGCTGTCGAGCATTGGCATGAAGGATAATTGGACCTCTTTTGCTGACTAATACTTAGTGTTGTTGACGAACTTTCTGTTGACTGTACTTGTTCGCCGTAATGGTTTCGCCTGCACTCATAATAGGCAGTGGATGAGACCGATCGCAGACCAGTAAACAGTAAGCATGGCATTCTTCGGTGCAATTCTTGCTACAGAAAGTGTGGTGGAGTTTGTCGGCATCTAACTACTGAGCTGAACATCACCGGTTGTCATAAAGAGCCTACATTTTATCATAAGCCACTATCCAATCGAGATACCGGTCGTTCTTGTTGCGTAAAAGAAAAGAAGATGCACTACGTAATGGCATTCTTTTTAGTTGTCGTTTAATTTGTGAGGCACACATTAAATTATTTCCAGTCTCTCTCAATTGGTTTGAAACTGTCGTATACGTTACATCTAATTCAGATAAAAATTATCTGAGTTGTGCTTCTTATTCCAAGGCAAGTTAGCTAAGTTGGGCTTCTAATTCAAAAGCAAGTAAGCTAAGTTGTGTGTGCATTGGATTCGATCGAGACTATTAAATGATTGTTACCAACATCTGATGGCCGCCTACTACGCTCACCATTTTTAAGACTCTCGTGAAAGCCGTGGAATTTCTTACACCACCATTGTGCCGTGCGTTTAGTAGTTGTTTCTGGGCTAACTACTTCGTTGATATCGCGAGCTTTTGTTCTTGCAGCTTTACAGTCTTGCTTGAATCGAACAAATGAAAATTGTATCAATTTGCTTGTAATCTACGTTCTGAATATAAGACATATATTAAACGATTGTAATTTAAACGATTTAATAGAGCGAAAACGCATTTTTCAAATAATATATAAAGTAAGGGTATTAGAACCAAAACGTATTTAAAAATACATCATTTAATACAAAAATAGAAATAATCCCCAAGCACCTAATTGGCAACCTAAAGATCTATCGCGAACTTCATTCAAGTTCACATTTTTTACGACTATAAGCAGCATCTAAAATCTGAGAAGGGGTATTGATAAACGTTAGTGTAAAATACATTCGATTGCTCTTTTATAAAATAAAATCACCTCAAGAATGTGCTTTATGCATAGACGTGGCATTCATGAAAATGAGAACTATTATCTGTTTGATTAAAAAAAATATAAACAAAAAATACCCACATACAGGCATCAGCTATGATATAAATGTGACAGTTTCTTTAAGCATAATGTTAATCTTACACATTATATCTCCGCTTTTTACACATAATATCTACCCTGTCACTCCATCCCCACATTTGCAACGCTCAGACAAACCAAAAATCTTTTTCATTGCTCCGATCTCCGTATTAATCTTTTATTACGTAAAACATTAAGTAAAGAAGTATTTTATAAGCTTACATAACACTACTTTATAAATAACTGCTATGATGTATAGGCTGCATTACATAGTAAGTGTTTTGCTGCAATTGCAATAATAGTTTTGGAAATAAAAACCGTTTCTCCTCTGTTTGTTTTCTAATATTTCTCATCGGAATTCTGTTTCATATATTTTCAGTAGTATATAGCTTTTTTTATTAGATTCGTCATATTTTTACCAATAAACAATATATGTCCCTTAAAATAAAATTAATTTGAATCAAATAAGAGTTGTTACTTTTATATTTGATGTACGCATATATACATATATATATATATATAGAGAGAGAGAGAGAGAAAATAAAAAGGAACAAACCGTATTATGTGTTCACCAACGTTTCGTCTTTATTTCGAAATAAAGACGAAACGTTGGTGAACACATAATACGGTTTGTTCCTTTTTTATTTTCTCTATTTTGTCGGAATACTATTTCCATTATTTTCATCATATATATATATATATATATATATATATATATATATATATATATATATATACAATACTCTATCATGATGATATTTTCATTATATAACTCTTACGCATAGACATTCTTGCATAAACTTGTGATTCTGCGCATAGTTAATGTTATGAGAGACCGTAAAAGAATTGTCTCTACACATAATTCTACATTCTTCCCGAAATCGCAATCATACATATACGTTTACTTTTTATGCTTCGATTTTTAACAAATGAACAATGAGCACTATATTAATCATTCAATCTGCCCATCAATTATTTAACTATTTTTCATATTTATTTGTTTTCTTATATTTTCTCGACCAAGTATTTGCAACTAAAAATTATCATTAATTGAAGGAAACTCATTACAACCAATTAAAAATATAAAATATAATACGCAAATAGATATTAAAAATAAAGTCAATAGAACACAATGAAAGTATCAACATTTCAAAATGAGTTTGCATCACATTTTAGTTGATTCTCGTTCCAAAAAAAAGAAAGATATTAAATTAAAAGTATAATTTTCATTGAACGAATTCTTTGCGGTGGAGTAATTTTGTTGATGATTGCAAATCACAAAAGTAATATTTTCCAAACATCTTGTATTTATTATCAAGAAAAATATATGTTCTAGCAGAAATAATTGTATAAAGAAAAATATCTGTAAAACAAATTTGAAACATTAATTAAAACACTAGCATTTCAGCTCGGTGTTACCCGGGTGTTTGGATGTGTCTGTTGAGCAAAAAAAAAAGGGGAAGTAGGTAGTCAGGCTTGAACCTGTACAGTGAAGGAGGAAAAGAAAGGGAAAAAATCTGACTCTGCTGTTACGACCACCACCAAACCGGAAGTGACATTTTTTTTAATTTAGGAAAGACAATCGAAAGGAGAGGATGACTTTAAAAAATATCAGCGAAAAAAAGCGACCCCCCCGTAGAAAGTTGCCAGTTGAAGGTGAAGATATTAATGTTTTTAGCCAATTATTCAATATTTGTTGTCTGAAAGGTAAACTTTAAAACGATACTAATCTTGGTAAAATCCGTCGAATAATATATAATATAATTAGTGTTTGTAAATAAATATCAACCGTTTTACAGTAACAAATAAGCACAGGCCAAGACTTAAATAGACGAAAAATGTAAGTAAATATATGTGAGACTAACCGTAGCCCTCGGCGCAAGAGGGTCCGTGTGTGCCTGGCGTGTGGGGTGGTGGCTGATCCTGTGGTCGGGGCAGCGGAAGAAAGAGTTTCAAGATGGCGCCTGCCTGCTTTTATTAGAGACGGAATCTCGCAGGATCGCGCGAGATCTCGCGGGGATGCAAATTAGCTAGGCCATCTTGAGTAATAAAAATCGGTCCATTGGAGGTGCGAGGCAGTCGGGTTCTGACGTTCGTGGCGATCAGTACAGTGACCGTTGGGTTCCGTTTCTATTCGTGCAGTCAGCTGAGCTTTGTTAGTTGCCTTCGCGCCGTGGCTGTCATTGTTTGTTGGTTTGCTGTGTGTTGCCGTGGTTCTTCAGTGAAACGCTTCGTCGCCCACGACGAGTCTCACCGTCTCCTACACAAGATACTCTTACAAGCTATTTCGGCCTCCCCACTCCGAACTTGGTTTTCTTTTCTTCAATGGCGGATAGGTTCGATCTAAAGTTGATACTGGAATTCGACGGATCCGACCCGGTACTCAGCTGGGTTGAGAAGGGCGAGTTACATTGTCAGTTGTCCGGCGTGAAAAATGTCGATCGCGTGATTCCTCTGCGGCTGACCGGCAGGGCCTTCGCTGTATATCAGCAACTCAGCGCTGAGGAGAAGTGTGACTACTCGAGTATCAAGGCGGCGTTGTACAGGGCGTTCGCCACTGACCCCGCCACTGCATGGGAGCAGTTTTAGACGAGGTCTATACGCTTGGGCGAAACTGTGGACGCGTATCTCGCCGAACTTAAGAAGCTGACGGTGTTGTTCGGCGGTCTTCCCGAGAGGGCCGTAGCCTACAAATTCCTGTCAGGACTCCCCGCTGGAGCAAAGCAGCTCCTGCGAGCAACCTCTACCATGTCCTCACTACCGCTGAGTGACCTAGTGGACAGAGCCAGGACAATAATGAAGGATGACTCGACGGTGCAGGAACCGGTAGTCGCCGTCGCACAGGCCCCACCAAGTGGCGAAGGACCGTCTCAGGGACCCAGCCCGCAAGGTGATGTCATCTGCTACAGATGCAACGGGCGGGGCCACATGGCAAGAAATTGTAGAAGGCGGTCGACGGCTATTCGCTGCTACCGCTGTAAACAAGACTGGGCACATTGCCCGAGACTGTGCGGGAAACTGGGACGGGGACAAGGTGCCAGTGCCGACCTCTTCCCCGAACAGAAAATAAACAAGGCGCTCCCAGTCATTCAGGTCCGAGTTAATGACACGTTATGTTCAGCCCTCCTTGATTCCGGTTGCTCCCGCACCATAGTGTGTGCGGACTTCTGTCGGGCGTGGAAAAAGAAGAACGTCAGGATAACTACCATCACTGGAAAAATACGAATGTGTTGCGGCGTGGGTGTGGTACATATTCGCACAAGAACTGGGAACTCGGCCAACGTCGAAGCGCTGGTGACACGCGAAAAGCCGCTGAGTTTCGACCTGTTGCTAGGCTACGATGCCATCAAAGCCCTGGGCGGCGTTGTAGAGTTTCAGGATAGGCCCCCGGTGTGCGCAGCACTAAGAGTCGACCAGCCGGACTTCAGTGCGGAATTCGACGACCAACAGAAGGCGTGGAACGCCACTTGGAGGTGGTCAGAAGACAAGGAACCGGCCAAACTACAAAACAAAGTGGCAGAATACCGTATGCCCGACCAGATAAGGCCTGCATACGAAAGCGAGCTCCGTGAATGGATTAAGAACGGTTGGCTGATTCCATACCCCTACGACAAACTTGGACCTTCCAAGGGCCTGATACCGCTGATGGCAGTTGCCCAACCTAACAAGTCAAAGGTGAGGCCGGTAATGGACTACCGTGAGTTGAATGCGCACGTTGATGCGTTCACAGCGGACGCCGACGTCTGTGCCAGCAAGTGCGAGAGTGGCGCCGGCAGGGGTCCAATGTGTCCCTACTGGACTTGAGAAAAGCATACTTGCAGGTCCGGATCGGCGAGGCGATGTGGCCTTTCCAGACAGTGATGTTTTCCGGGAAGAGATACTGTCTTACGCGACTCGGATTTGGGCTAAACGTAGCACCCCAGATAATGAAGGCTATCGTCAATGCCGTGTTGTCACAAGAAGAATGGATCAGAAAGGGAACATCGGCGTATATTGACGATATATACGTGAACGAAGATATCGTGTCCTCTTCGCGCGTAAGATCCAAACTTGCCGAGTTTGGTCTAAACTGCAAGGACTCTGAGCGGCTTGAGGATGGTGCCCGCGTATTGGGCTTGAGCGTTCAAGAGGAGCGAGGGATCCTGAAGTGGAGGCGTGGAACCGCAGTTCCCGACGTACCCGACGTTTACACAAGACGTGCCGTGTTCTCCCTGTGCGGGAAACTTGTGGGGCACCTTCGAGTATGCGCATGGGTTCGTGTAGCGACAGGCGTCATAAAAAGGAGGGCAAATGCGGTCAGCAAAGGCTGGGACGATGAGATAACCGACGAACTATTGGTTCGAATGTTAAAGGAGACCGTCGCTAGTGTGAAAAAGAATGACCCCGCCACAGGGGACTGGTGCGTGCAGGGAGACGAACTGAGCGTGTGGGTGGACGCAAGTGCTCTAGCGATCGGTGTAGTTTTGGAGAAAGATGGGGCCGTAGTTCAGGATGCCTGCTGGCTGCGACCGGCGAATGATGCTGCCCATATCAACCTGGCAGAACTCGACGCTGTAATAAAGGACATTAACCTGGCACTTCAATGGGAAGTGAAGAAACTGCGTGTGCACACTGACTCACTTTGCGTGCACCACTGGGTGTCGGACACACTCACGAGCAAGGCCAGGGCACGCACCAAGGCAGCCAGCGAAATGCTGATAAGACGGAGGCTCGAGACTGTGAAAAAAACTGGTGACGGAGTACAACCTGTCCGTAGACGTAGTGCTCGTCACCTCGGACTACAACCTCGCCGACAAGCTCACTCGGGTACCACGGAGATGGTATGAGGCTATGAAGAAAGAAGCTAAGCCATTGCCTCTGTGTGCTGCCTCCGTCGAGGAGGACGAAATCAGGAAGATACATCACGACAGTGGGCACCCCGGAGTGCAACGGACCTACTACTTTGTGAAGTTGGCTAGACCATCAATACCAAAAAGCGCAGTAAGAGCAGTGGTCAGGGAGTGCCAAACGTGCCAGTCCATCGACCCCGCCCCAGCCAGATGGCGGAAAGGACAGCTGGGAGTGGACGCGACTTGGAGTCGGTTGGGTATGGATGTAACCCACTACGGCAGCCAACACTTCCTCACGCTGATAGACTGCGGGCCAATGAGGTTCGCGATTTGGCGCCAATTGGCAAGGCAGGATTCCACCGGTGTCATCCACGAATTGGAATCCATATTCTACGAAAGGGAGCCGCCTGAGGAGATCCTCACGGATAACGACACGGCGTTCTGCAGCAGGGAATTAAGGCATTTTATGGACAACTGGGGGATCCGCCTTCGACACCGATGCGCGTATGTGCCGAGCGGCAACGGCATAGCGGAGCGATGCCACCGAACCGTGAAGAGGATCGCGGCCAGGAAGAAGTGTACGATCGCGGAGGCGGTTTACAGATACAACACAACGCCTAAGGACACCGTGACTGGCGGCAGTGCGCCCGCTGATGCGATTCATCACTACCACGTGCGCGTCAAGGACGTTGAAGTGTGTCTACCCGACCAACGAGAACCCCAGGGGACGTACCAAGTGGGAGACACCGTCTGGGTGAAGCCACTCGGCGGCCGGTGCACCAGCAGCTTTTGGAGGGGGCGGGTCACCGGCGTCATCAGTGAACAGGCCATACTAGTCGATGATACTCCGCGCCACGTAAGGGATGTCCGGCCCGCTCTAAGCGCTGACCAATCGGCAAGCAGTGGAAGTAGCGAGTCATCCGACGATGAGCGATGGATCCAACCCGTGCCCCACGAACCTGGTGACTCAACTGCGAGCAGTGGAAGGAGCGAGTCATCCGACGATGAGCGATGGATCCAACCTGTGCCCCATGGACCTGATGACTCAACTGCGAGCTCTAATGCTGATGCTGATGCTTCCGATGCCACTTCTGAGAGCTCCGATGAGGAAGTCCCGGCAATACTCCTCTGCAGGAGTGCTCGAATCAAACGGCCACGTCCGCCGTGTCACGTATGTGATCTGGAGACCAGGGGGGAGTGTGAGACTAACCGTAGCCCTCGACGCAAGAGGGTCCGTGTGTGCCTGGCGTGTGGGGTGGTGGACCCTGTGGTCGGGGCAGCGGAAGAAAGAGTTTCAAGATGGCGCCTGCCTGCTTTTATTAGAGACGGAATCTCGCAGGATCGCGCGAGATCTCGCGGGGATGCAAATTAGCTAGGCCATCTTGAGTAATAAAAATCGGTCCATTGGAGGTGCGAGGCAGTCGGAATCTGACGTTCGTGGCGATCAGTACAGTGACCGTTGGGTTCCGTTTCTATTCGTGCAGTCAGCTGAGCTTTGTTAGTTGCCTTCGCGCCGTGGATGTCATTGTTTGTTGGTTTGCTGTGTGTTGCCGTGGTTCTTCAGTGAAACGCTTCGTCGCCCACGACGAGTCTCACCGTCTCCTACACAAGATACTCTTACAATATAATTATGTTTTTAAATATTATATAATAAACCTTTCGGCTGTATAATATCGTTACAATAACGCCTAACCTGCACAATGAACAATTTGACCGGATATTTACGGGGAAAAGTAGCAATAAAAAAAGGAAAAACAAGATTGAAAATGTACTAATCAGATGGATTTTAAATTATGTAAATAACACGTGCATTGTGCAATAGGTATTAACACCTAATAGCTGTTCTTTGCAAAGTATTTAAAAGCTAAACTTTGGTATTTTTGAGGGGGGTGTAAGCTGATGCCAACACATGCACACATAAAAACATGTAAATGTAAACAAAGTAGCGGGCTCGAAATAAAAATATGTAGCTATATTTGAAGTTTACCGAATATTTCTCTCTCTCTCTCTATATATATATATATATATACATATATATACCCGTTCACATACATCTTTCACAATAAAGCTAGAACTCAGAATTAGACAGAATCGAGCAATTGCATCGACAACGGAAAACGCCAGACCCAAAATATGTTTCGATGTACTGCATCTCATTAGTGACGTGCTCCGACATAGGCGCGAACACAGGTCGTCGCACTCATGAAGTGTGCAATACTGACGACCTAGCCATATGGGCCACGGCGCAAGCCATTCGCTATGCCTTTATTTTTTAAATTCTTATATTTTTATCCAGTTCTACATTCTACGATGTGACAAGCAATGCGTCATATACAACTAAGATAGTTACTGCAGGTATGCAGGCGGTTGATATCACATTTACGAACATTAACTGAAATTAGCCGACTCCCCAGACACGTCTGATATATATATATATATATATATATATATATATATATATATATATATATATAAGTATATATATGTATATATATAATGTATATGTGCATATATATTATGTATATTATATATATATTATATATATGTATATATATGCATATATATATATATATAAATTTATGTATATACGCTTATATATCTATATATCTATATATCTATATATATATATATATATATATATATATATATATATATATATATATATATATATGTATAAACAGAAGTTGTGTTTTATTTACGAACGCACGCTGGAAGGAACACACAAATGGAAGTGTAAATTTTCTGAAGTATTTATCTCCGTGGATGTTGTTTTTTAATGTTTATATACATGCAAATTACTGATTAGCTAGATATTAAATGAACTTAAAAAAATTTGCAGTTTGTAATGTTTATTAACATCTAATAAATATTTTGTAAAGTATTTAAACACAAAAGATTTGTTATTCTTTCGTAGTGCACGCTGACAGGAACACAACACATGTATATATAAACAAAGTAACTCTACAAATATATTGGAAAAATTAAATGTTAATATAGACGTTGTTTTTTTAATGTTTATTTACATGTAAATAACTGATTACATAGATATTCATTTAGCCAAAAAGAAATTGCAGTTTGTAATGTTTAACGATATCTATTAAATGGGTTTTCAAAGTATAAACACAAGACGTTATGTGTTTATTTGGAAACGCACGCTGAGGGGAACACACGCCCACAGAAAAACATGTAAATGTAAACAAAGAAACAGGCGAAAAATAAAAGATAAAAAATGTCAATATATTATAAGTTTACCAAACATCTCTATATTTATGTAATTTTCTCCGGAGAAGTTGCAGTCTGAATAACATTTTATATATTAGATAGTAAAGCATGTATAATCAAAAGATGTGTCTTTTTTGAGAACGCCTGCTGGAACAAGTACAAGAATGGACGTGAAAATTTAACTGAAGATCTAAATGTGTGTACACATTTTGAAGTTGTTTTCTGAACTTTTTATATACATTTAATTTATTTTTAGTTGCAATAGTTATAAAAACAAATGTGTTATTTTTTTTGTATTTAGAACCATCCCCATCTCTCTTTACCCTCTCTACTTCACCCACCTATCCTCTTCCCCTCATCTAAAAGGCTTCCCTAACCCACTATCAACAAGAAAGCAAACTATCTTTCTACCGGGCCTCACACCAGAAGCAAATCGTCCAACGTACCGTCCTGAATGTCATCTCACGGATTATTTTGCTATTTTGCTACCAATACTATTGATTTCGAGGTCCATTGCATACACACCACAATGCTCAAACTCTATTACTCACGGGGATAATTACAATGGAATGGTATATCCAGTCAACATCGGATACACTTTGTCAACACCGAGAAAGCTTTGGATTACACCAACCAACACACATTCAAAGCACCAACGAATAAGGCTTCCCCATATACTTTTTGAAAAATCAATAAGGAGCAATATGCTATATGGAAATATTACCTCCTGCCCACCTGGATTTATAACCCCGAAGGACTTTGTACCCCTTCCGATAATGGATTGCCCAGGTTGTATCAACCTCTCTTTTCGTATAAATTTTTCCACAACCACTCAAAAAACTATTTTCAATAATTGTGCTGCAAAGCAAAATAAGGGTCCAGCTGAAAATTTTGCTAACCCCATTTCATTTTCTCTGATGATATTAGCCAGTATTGAACATCCATGGATTAAGGAAATTAACATACCCCCTTCTATATATTCATTTTGTCAAACAATACATTCTTAAATGGAATATATGTGTCTATATGTTGTTTTTTTTTTGAGAATTTAAAATTTAACCAGGAAACTTATATATTGCTCTATTCTAAAATATTGAGCTTTTCCTTTTTGGCTAGGATCACCTTGTAAGTATTACTTCAAGTAATATCTATCAGGATTTTTCATCTGAATTCTATCAGTATCTTATCTCGCTTATATATATATATATATATATATATATATATATATATATATATATATAAATTTAAATACACAAATTCAAGTTTTACTATATCTTTTTTACTAAATTGTTAGGTAAATGCCCATAATAGTTACAAACAACTGCGAGCCCAGTAATATCAGTTCATACGTACCAAAAATGTGATTTTTAATATCGTATATACCTAGATCCTAACCAGCGGCCCTTCAATGAATGGTTTATTTTATTGTAGCTTCACTGTAATCACGTGATTATAATTTCAGCAGACGAAAAATACGGAGGAAAAAGAGTCATTATAACAATATCGCATTTACATTTTCCGCAAATAAGAAGTTTGAGGATAAAACAATTCATTATCGTTTACCCATGTTATTTGTGAACTATTTGCGTTTACATAAAAATACTGCATTATCATTGTACACGAATGGGTAGTTTTTCAAATATTAAACAATATAATTTTTTTTTTACTATTTTTGGAAAAATTACAGTTGAGTTAAATCAAGGTGATTAAGCACAAATTTATTTTATAAAAACCCGAGTTGCGAAATTATAAAAAACACTAAAAACAGTTTTGGCTTGGATACGGATTTGTCACCTATCTGCGTTATAAAAAGACTAATGTTTAGGAGAAGGTTTCGATCAATGTAGTCGTTTTCTTTTATTTTCTCTTTTTACTGTTTTTTTCTGGGACAACGCACACCCTATGAATAAAGGTGATCTTAAATTTTAACACAGGTATCTCGCCTGATGTAAACATCTAGTTTCTTCTACATGTTCGCATGAACAATTTGTCAATATTCTTAATGCTTCACATATGTATAGAGGTAAAATTTAATAACGTTATTATTGAGCATGTAATCATATAATTATCAAATTTGAAGGTTGAAGCCTAGATTACTTATAAAACAACCTCATCAAAGATGTTCATAATGTCTTGCAAAATAATAACATTATTTCAGCACGGAAACAACATTTACATTGACATTTCCGATTGACACTGCACCCCCAAAATTATAAAGTTGGTTCTAAGTATTTGCGCGTGGGATCAAACGGTTATGAAGTCGTCTTCAAGTCCACCGTAAACAAAATCTTGATAAGCCGTTCCCCTCAAGTTAACACATTTACTGAATTCCCATTACTGCCAATTACTATATTGTCCAATTGACTACTGTACACTCTTTAACACTTATTCTCGAGTGACCCCTCATCCTTGATAATGGTGATGCTTATGTTACAAAAAAAAAGATTATATTTGGGACAGATGATTTGACAACCCTCCCCCAACAAAATGAGGTGTCTATTCCGAAAATCGTTTTAACAGGGGTTGGTTGTGGTATCCATTCCAACAGTCATTATTATCATGAGGATCTTGACAGTATATATTCCAAAAGCCATTCTTAACACGAGGAGGTTGAGGTTTGGGGGTTTGGGTCTTGGGCAATACGAACAACAGCCGTAGTTAAATTTTTACGAGGGGCGGGGAGGATGCTTCCTCCAGGCAAAGCTGGTCAACGGGTTTTGCTACTTACGAATAAATCTGCATATAATGTCGCTCTTTATTTACATAATCTAGTGGCTATTATTCTAAGCATAATACATTTGTTAACTGATGTTGCAAACTTACAGAAATTTGGTCCAAAGAGGAATTTCTGCAATCAAAATATTGTCTCTCTCCCTCTCTCTCTCTCTCTCTCTCTCTCTCTCTCTCTCTATATATATATATATATATATATATATATATATATATATATATATATATATGTATAGTGAGTTTTAAAATACATATGGCGATTAAGCTGCACTGAATATTCCGCGTTTAATCAACTCAAGGATTCTACAGGCTTATGAGAATCCTAGAGTGGATAAAACGCGGAATATTCAGTGTAGTTTAATCGCCATATATATTTTATAACTTACTAACTAGCTCTACCTACGTATTACCACACTTTTGAAGTAAATACTTAAAGTTTACGCATAAAATTATACTTTCGTATATTGATTTATGTGAGTAAATGAAGTAGTTATATATATATATATATATATATATATATATGTATATATATATATATGCGTGTGTGTGTGTGTGTGTGTGTGTGTACATACCACACATATATGTATTTGTGTACATTTACATTGATTGGAAAGTGTGTATGCGTATGTGTACGGTGTTGATCGCTACTATTACCATCTGTCTGGACGATTTAACTCCAAATAAGCTGTTCTCTCGCTATTACTCTCTCCCTACCTCTCTCTCTTTCTCTCTCTCCCTCTTTCTCTCTCTTTATCTCTTTCTGTAAGTCTCCACTGTTGACTAATATGGATAATCAATTCAGAGGACAAAAGCAGACGAGGTTATCGGTTTATGTTAGATCGATGGGCATTGACGGGCTGTCATTTGACATCTTCCAATTTTTATTCGCTATCACAAGTGTAGAAGAACATTGACGTTTTGAAATTCCTCCAGGATTCATCGAAAGTTATGATGGTTTATGTGTACCTACATTGGCATAACATTGTATTTGCATATGCTTACATATGGCGATGCTTTCTCATCTTCTGATTTTTTGCCAAATGGCATGGATCAGAAAATTAGACTAAATAGCACCCCGGAGACGATTAGAAGATACGAAATAGCCACGTGAAACAGGTGCATGATCTTCGATTATAATGTGAGAGTATATCGGTCTGTAAATGTGTGGACATTTGTGCGTAATTCAGAAAAACGAATTATTAGTTTCGGGGAAACATGGCTTGATCAAAATACCGCTATCTATTATTACAAATGTATTATTACAAATGTATTGCTTGTTCCGCGCCAAAATGCAACTGAATGTGTATAGTTCGCGTCGGAGCGATTTTATCAAATCCATGTAGACATATTTATTCGATTGAGAAAGAAAGTGTTTCAATTAGTTTTCACTTTAATTGTCTCCATTGGGGCTATAAAAACGTAGCCAATTATCTCAACCGACGGTGTGAGCTAATTAACATTCTGATTGGTAGAGTGATGTACAAATATAAACCAGACGAATTAATTAGCATTGCATACACTGCCAATCACGTCATTAATGTTTTGATTTGCTGTCTATTAAGCATACCCCGCGAAGATTCATTTTGGTTCATTTTGATGAGGTAAATTTAAAGTTTATTGCTTTTACAAATATTCGAATTCAACTAAATATATTTATGTGTTTCTTCACTTTCATTTGGATTCATTTGCCTAAATTGAACCTTGATTTGCATTATTTAGCGTTTCCACAAACCTACAAAATGGCGGTGTGTTAATGCTGATGTTTTGTACATCAATAAAACGTTTTCTTTTTTTTATTTATTTGCGGACTCTTATCATCATCTTTTAGCAACGGTTACACAACGTTTCGGCCAACTACTCTTCTGACCTTCATCACATAATGAACCGCGACGAGATAGTTATGCTGGATCTCTTTACATTATTCTCAGTAATTTATGCCTTCCATAGTTGTTTTCGTCTCAACACGTTTTGGCCAACTAAGACTCTGACCGACTTTGAGTAGGATTAAAACCTTTATCTGCAAACAATGTAGAGATAAAGATCCATCATCTCTATTCACTGCGCCATGCGCCCCGAACCCGAAGGTGATTATCGTTGTTTTTTTTTTTTTAGTTTAATATATCCAAGTCTTTTCGTTCTTATCTGGTCTTCCAGCATCAATTATAAGCAGTTGGTCGTGTTTTACCCAAAAAATAATTGGCCGAAAAGTTGTAACATAACTAGAAGATTAGGATAATAATCTGCAATAAATAACATATAAAAATTATTCATCTCTAAATGATTCTAATAAAAAATATTTGTGTAAAATTTCAACTATTTAGACCCAAAATTGTCTGAGTAATTCCGTAGAGACCGCGGAGGTATTTTTTTATAAATTGGACGCCAATTTTGACCCCTTAACATTAATTATTTTGGCCCCAAAGCAAAATATAAAGTTTTACCCATGTCCAAGTAACCTACATCTAAAATTTCAATCTGTAGACCCCAAAATGGAGGAGAAATTTCGTGGAATCGGCAAAGGTCAACTATTTCAACTTTGACACTTGGGCAGCCAAATTTTCGCCCCCAAACTGATAAAAATGCTTGCCGCCTGCCTGAATGCTCGTTATTTGTAGATTTTAAATGATTAGACCAAAAATTCGGTGATTAGTTTGCTAGACATCGCAAAGGTCAAATCTTTTGAACTGTGACCTCTCGGAAGCTTAAATTTTCGACCCAAACCGATTAAAAAGTTTGCCCTATCTCTAATAACCTTTATGTAAAATTTCAAAAGTTTAGGCGGTTTAATAAGTTCGGGTCGAAAATCTTTAGTTTCCATTGTATATATGTATATATGTATGTATTCATGTCTGCCTAAAACTTTCGACGGAAGCAACGTATTTTACCAAGATCAGTCTCGTTCTGAAGGTTGACCTTTCAGACAACATTAATATCTTCACCTGTAACTGGGCATTTGTTTAAGTGGGGGTCGCTTTTTTCGCCGATATTTTTGAAAGTCATCCTCTCCTTTCGATTTACACCTACGTCACTTCCGGTTTGGCGGTGGTCGTAACAGCAAATACGTCAGGTTTTTTCCCCGTTCTTTACCTCCTTCGCGGTACGGGTTCGAACCTGCCTTCGTACTAGCATTTTTTTTTTTTGCTCAGCATACACATCCAAAAACCCGAGCAACACCGGGATGAAATGCTAATACATATATTTACACACACACATACATATATATATATATATGCATATATATATGCATATATATACATATATATACATGCATATATGTACATATATATACATATATATAAATATATATACATTTATATATATATATACATATATATACACATATATATGCATACACACACACATACATATATATATATATATATATATATATATATATATATATGCCCGTATACTCCGTATTCCTCAGTTGCCAACTAAAATGGGATTGGATGAGCCTCCTTCCATGGAGGAACTCACTGAGGCCATTAGATATTTGAGGTGCGGCAAGGCCCCAGGAATTGATGGGATCCCTCCAGAGATCTGGAAATATGGAGGTCCCGAACTGCACATCTAGCTCCATGAACTTCTTGCCTGTTGTTGGGAGCAAGGAAAACTCCCACGGGACCTCCGCGACTCAGTCACCATTGCCTTATACAAAAACAAGGGGGAAAGACCGGCCTGTTCAAACTACCGGGGAATCACCCTGCTCTCTATCGCAGGTAAAATCCTTGCCCGTGTGCTCTTGCACAGACTGATACCTGCTATCGTGGAAGACCATCTCCCAGAAACGCAGTGTGGCTTCAGAAAAAAACAGGGACACAACAGACATGGTTTTCGTCCTCAGGCAACTCCAACAGAAATGTCGAGAGCAGAACAGGGGACTTTACATTACGTTTGTGGACTTGACAAAGGCATTCGATACAGTGAGCAGAGAAGGGCTTTGGCTGATCATGGAGCGCCTCGGCTGCCCCCAAAACTCCTCCACATGATTATTCAGCTGCATGAGAATCAGAGCGGCCAAATCAGAGTGAATAACAACCTATCAGAACCCTTCCTCATCAACAACAGCGTGAAACAGGGAGGCGTTTTAGCCCGACTCTGTTCAGCATCTTCGTTAGCATGATGCTTAAACATGCAACCGAAGACCTTGACGACAACAACAATGCGATCTATATCCGATATCGCCTTGACGGCAGCTTGTTCAACCTCAGAAGGCTGCAAGCCCACACAAAGACTTTCGAGCATATGATTCGAGACCTTTCGCCGATGATGCAGCCGTTGTTGCCCATACCGAAAGAGCCCTGCAGCATCTCATATCCTGCTTCGCAAAGGCTGCCCAGCTCTTTGGACTCGAGGTCAGTATAAAAAAGACAGAGGTCTTCCACCAGCCGCTCCTCGGGAAGAGTACAATCCTCCCCACCTCACCATAGGTGAAACTGAGCTAAAGACAGTACACCAGTTCACCTACCTGGGATGCACTATCAACTCAGATGCAAAGCTCGACAAGGAAATCGATAACCGACTAGCCAAGGCGAACAGTGCTTTTGGCAGACTACACAACAGAGTCTGACGGAATAAACACCTGAGGAAGGACCCAAAAATCTGTGTCTACACAGCCGTAGTACTGGCAACCCTTCTTTACGTCTCTGAGACATTGGTAACCTACTGCCATCACATACGACTCCTCGAGCGTTTCCATCAGCGCTGTCTCCGCACCATCCTCAATGTACTCTGGTATGACTACGCCACCAATGTTGAGGTCCTCCAGCAGGCGAGGACCACCAGCATCAAGACTATGCTGCTAAAGTCACAACTGCGCTGGGCGGGGCACGTCTCCAGAATGGAGGATCACCGACTGCCCAAGATAACTCTTTACGGCGAACTATCCACCGGCTCCCGTGATAGAGGAGCTCCGAAGAAACGTTACAAGGACTCTCTGAAGAAGTCACTTGAAACCTGTCACATTGATCAACGCCAGTGGTCTACTCTTGCTGCAGAGCGTGTCACCTGGCGACGCACAGTTCACCAGACCGTTACATCCTTTGAATTCTCTCGAATAGAGATCCTGCGCGAAAGGCGCTACAAGAAGAAGATTCGGGAAGTCTCAGCAACCGCACCTGATGGAACTTTTGAATGCAGCCGCAGTGGCCGAGCCTACTTGTCTCGCATTGGGCTCATCAGCCACAAACGTGTCTGCAGTTGATGTGGACAATCACCTTAAAAGAATCTTCGTTCGCGAAGTAAAGCCATTAGATATCTTTCTCTCTCTCTCTCTCTCTCTCTATATATATATATATATATATATATATTATTTTTAAAATGTAATTATCCACTGACACGTGTTTCGTCGTCTACGACTCATCAGAGTGGCTGTATCTAGCGAGATTCGAAATCGGGACCCAACGGTAATGAGCCTAAACTCTTACCCCTGGACAATTTCGCCGACTGTCTGGATATATCGCGATTTACTTAGATGTTGTTTTGTTTTTGGTTTTAGCGATATGTTTTGAATGAATTCAATTATTTACGAAAGTGCATTTTTCCTAAATGCGAGTTGGCAATATTTTTCTCTTTTAACCAATTTGGTACCCCCACATGGGGAGCGGTATATATATATTATTTTAAAGATGTAATTATCCACTGACACTTGTTTCGTCGTCTATCACTCATCAGAGTTGCTGAATCTAGCGAAATTCGAAATCGGGACCCAACGGTAATGAGCGTAACCCCTTACCCCTGGACCAACTCCCAGACTCTCTGGATATATCGCGATTTACTTCGATGTTGTTTTGTTTTTGGTTTTAGCGATATATATATATATATATATATATATATATATATATATATTATATATATATATATATATTATATATACATATATATATATTATATTTTCATCCCAAACAAGGCACATTGCCCCTTTGGTGTAGGGGGCTACTATCAGGGACAGCAACTACTGGGACACTATGTTGGAATTTGGTCAGCAAGATGTCGGTTCACGTTACACTTGAACCTCTGCATGTCAGTACAGTTGGGAAAGCAGGGACCTGGAATGGAATTCAAGATTCTATCGGTTCTGGGGAAGAAACTACTGGAGTAGAAAGATCTTTTACATCTATAGCTCTCTACTGTGTGAGTGTAAGATTTAGCTGCCTGTCGGGTTTGTCGAGGGTGTCTACGTCGTGGGGACACAAGTGGGTACAGTTCGTCAGAGCATTCACCAGTAAAATACTTGTAGAACAGACAGAGGGATGCAACGTTTCGTCGATGGGACAGAGGCTGAAGCTTAGATGCCAGTTAAGAGCCTATCAGATTGACGACTCTATTTTGAACTTTCTCTAGGAGACAGAGACTAGCAGCAGATGCACCAGCCCAAATGTGACAGTAATACTCCATACATGGGCGAATGATGGCCTTATAGAGGTACAGGATACTTTTAGGTGTCAGTAGTTTTCTAGCACGGTAGAGAGAGCCTACCTTCTTCGCAGCGGCCCTGGCAATGTTTTCAATGTAATTGTTCCCTCTCATGATTCCTGTGAACGTTAGGCCAAGCGGTTTGAAAGATGTACTCACTGGCCATTGCTATTGGTGGCAGAGAAGATTTCTTGTAATTATTGAAGGAAACGAGTTTAGTCTTGATAGCATTGAATGTGACCATCCATTTTTGTCCCCATTCCACTACAGATTGGAGGTCATCCTCTAGTGTTTTTGTCATTTGTTTAGTTATGTCTTCATTTGTTTTCCTGTCATGCCTGTTATAGAGTGTGGTGTCATCAGCATATATACCCATCTCAGAGACAGTTTTGTCGGGGAGGTCATTAATAAATATGAGGAACAATAGAGGTCCAAGGATAGACCCCTGATACACTCCCGCATTTATATCACACTGTTTAGATGTACGACCGTCAAGGACAACCTGGATTTTTCTCTTATTTAAGAAGGATTTAATTATGTTAAGTGTTCTACCAGTGATACCGTATGATCAATTTTTCATTAGGAGAACCTCATGCCATACCCTGTCAAAAGCCTTTGATATATCTAGAGCGACCGCTCTACCCTCCTCCGCTTTCTCTAGTGAATGGTATATACGTTCAAAGATTACAGTGAGGATGTCTTCTGTGGAACGGGCTTGTCTAAATCCATATTGTTTGCCAGTCAGAAGTTTAGCATCTGTAAGGTGACAGACTAGAGCACGGTTAATTATGGTCTCAAATATTTTGGCGAAAAGTGGGAGGAGGCTAATAGGGCGATAATTTGATGGGGCATTTCTTTCGCCAGAATTCTTGAATACTGGTACCACAGAAGCAGTTTTCCAACAACCCGGAAAGCATGATTCATTAAGGCATTTGTTGTAGAGTTTGGAGAGAACTGGAGTTACTTCGGCTGAACACTTTTTTAATAGCACAGCTGGGATGAGATCAGGTCCACATGCTGTTGAAGTGTAAAATTTTTTTTAATGATAGAATGCACCTGAGCAGGGGTAATTTTTAGATCGACTGACGTGGCGTCTGTCCGCAAAGGAAAGTCAGGGAGGAAGTGGTTCGCAGGGGCCAGTATGGAGGTGGAGGCAAACCGACTGGTAAGCATGTTAGCCTTCTCGGTTGCTGATTGTTGGTTTGTGGGAAAATTGTTGATTGCTCATTATTTAGTACACTTTTCTAGAAATCCCGGTTCCTAATGTTTGTGCTTCAATGCATCTTTTAGTGGTTTCAGTAAATTCTCTCTTAGCTGTCGCTATTTCTTTCTGAACGTTACTTGTAGCTTTTATACTTCTATCTGTTTGAACTGGACTTATGTCGGTTAAATCTACGGTATGCATGCTGCCTTTGAGCAATGGCACTTGCACAAGTAGAAGTAAACCATCGGGGAGAGTGGGACTTGCTATAAAAATTTCGCATGGGAACATGTGCTTCAATTGCTGTTTTGAACTATTCAGTGATCTCATTTGCGTACAGTTCAGCAGGAAGAGAAAGAATATTTCCCCATGGGGCATCTCTGATAAGATCTCTGATGGCTTCCCAGTCAGCCTTTTTATAATATCTCGTTGTTTTGAGCACTGGCCCTTCAGTTTTGCGTCTAGAGTTTAGGGCGATTTCGACCATTATAAATGCATGATCAGCGTTCCCGAGTTGGTTGTTAGCATTTGTTATACCATCCTCGGGAACTGTGTTCAGAAACAGATCTAGAAGTGATACGTGTTGTTCTTGCTGGTCAGGGAAACGAGTTGGAAACGTAACCATTTGTGATAGGGAGTTAGATATAGCGAAGATATGTGTTGTGCTGCCCGCTGCATCTGTGTGAGTAGAGAATCCAAGCCAGTTTTTTGGTGAACATTAAAGTCACCAAATGCATGTACTTGTGCGCTACTCTACCCCGACACTAGCGCACAAGTACATGTATTTGATGACTTCATATATATATATGTATATATATATATATATATATTTATATATATATATATATATATATACGCCTCGTATTTCCTTGCCATCTTTTATACTGCCAACATTTAACAAATGAATAGTAAGTCAATGTATAAACCCATTAATTGATACAGAAACGAAAGTTCCATTAACGCCCGATTTATTTGTTTAGAATTGTAACTTTTTATCATTGTTCCATAATTAATTACCCTGTGTTTGTTTATCGTATATTCTAAATGTGTACTGTAATTTCTCTATATCTTTTTAATAACCAGGAACTTTCAGTCATTATTCAGATTTATGTTGGATAATAAACATATAGATATTTTTATAATTTTAATGACTTATATCAAGAGAATTTTCTGTCGAATCTAGTAGAAAAATATTTCTCAGTTGCACTTGTTTACAATCATCTCTTTCAAAAGGTTCTACGCTGACATATGTCTTTTGATGCTAGCGGACATACTGAAAGGCAAAAGGAAAACCTGTTTTTATGTAACACAGCAATATATATATATATATATATATATATATATATATATATATATATATATATATATATATATATGAATGAATTCCTTCAATAAATCCCCAGACTTTTTAACATCTTTTTTTGTTTTTTACAGGGATTTAAAATTGACGGAAACATTTAAAAATTCAGTATGCTATTTCCATACATCTTATGAGATGACAAACCAATTTTAATGATTTAGGCTTCAAATGAAGAGCTACAGCAGGAGTTGGAATACACCTTCTGTAAGTAAGGCATGATTGTCAAAACGGTGCTTACAAAAAATGCAATCTGGACGTGAGGACACTTTGGAAGAACGCTATGCAATATAATTCAGGTAAGCAGGGAGTCTGTGAAAGATTAGGAGTGTTGTGGGAGGAATAACGAAGTCAGACCACTATTATTTGATTGCAATATGAAGATTTTCATGAATAAGGACCGTCGTGGTTCTATAGAGACTTATTAGTACACATTTTTGATGTTAGTGTTGGAACTGTACACACAATTAATCGTGAGAAACTGAAAATGCAAAAGACTTGTGCGAAGTTTAATCGAAGGATGCTCCATCCTTATCACAGACTATTTGACCAAAGTGGGCATCAAGGCAGTTCTTTGCAGTCCATGTAATACAGCTATTGCTCCTTGTGAGTTTTAGTTTTTTCCCAAACTCAAAGAAAAACCTTAGAGGCTGTCGTTATAAGACTATTAAGAATATGAAATAGGTATTGACGACGGTCATTAACACATTCACAAAGAGGAATCTCATGGGACCTTTCAGAAGCTGGAGGAGATGATTCCAATGAGGCTAAAGTTTGTGTGTGTACACTCAAGAAAAGTACCCATACGAAAATAGCCTTAAAACTTATTTAAGGCGCCTCATATATATATATATATATATATATATATATATATATATATATATATGTATATATATATATATACTAGCGGGGGTACCCGGCGTTGCTTTGGTTTTTAGAGGCGCGTGTGGTTGGTTGGTGGTAGCAGATATAGGGGAAAGGCATTGTTTAAGCTCAATATACCAGTTTGAGAAATCAGAGGTTAATAAACTTTAATGCTGAATTAAAACTTAAAGTTAGATGCATTTCAATGCTTAAACAAGGAGTTAAATTATAGTAAAAACAACACCGGATATAATAATGATAATAATAATAATAATAATAATAATAATAATAATAATAATAATAATAATAATAATAACCGTATTAACTTACTTCCATATATCTTCAGAGAGGCATACTATATTATATATGGTTTGTGAGGGGGATGGGTAACGCACACATGTATATAACTGTGCATTTGTGTGCGCGTGTGTGTACTCGGAAAATGGAATTACATATATGTTGAAAATTAAGATATGTGGACGCTAAGAAAAACAACAAAAAGCATTGCGGAAAAAAAGTGGAGAATGCTGAGCCGTTCTTCCACCGTGTATACTTAATCTACCGTGTGCCCTGTGGGAATATGTATTTGGTTGGTTTAGATTTTATGAAAATAATACTCATTTAGCCAAAACTTTATTGAGATAAGACATGTGGGTGTTTAGTCTCAGAATGGTTTTCTTTTCATGTTGTCTTCTTTTTCGCTGTGTCCGAAAGTAGGAGGCTATAAGTATGCATTTCAGGTTGTCTATGCTGTGGTCTGGGAGGGTATAGTTCATTGCTATTGTGTGTTGTGTGGATTTGTCCCTAATTGTTTGCTTGTGGCTGATGAATCGTAAGCGGAAATCTCGGCCTGTTTCCCCCCTCCCGTAGTTACCCTTTGTGCATCTGGTGCAATATATTATGCAGACTACATGGGCACTGTCGCATGTGAGCGGAGGTAGCTTAAGTTGCATGCAATTCTACACACCCACACATACACACACATATATATATATACATATCTATATACATTATGCATACATTTATACACACACATATATATCTATATTATATACATATATATGTATATTACAAGTATATTTATTAGAATGTGAGATGACATAGTTGTACTTATACGTAATTGGAGCAGCACGGTATAAATTTTGCTAATACATGAATAAATTAAGCTACAAACAATTATCATAATCTATTTATAAATTAATCTGTCAGAAAATAGATTGTATGATGAAGGGCTTATTATCAAATAAATAAAATATTTCAACCCAAACTTTCGGCTCCACGAGTCTTCTATATAGAGTATTACAGGCATTTTCGCATTGCTGAAATCTTATCGCGTTGTTTTAGATCGTGTTATATTGTTTCTTAGCGGATTTTCAAATTTATCAAGATGAAGAGGCGGCTACAATAATAAAATGTATCTCAATATCTACAAGCGCGTAAAATGTCTATCGAAGATTACGCAATAATTTCTATAACAAGAATGGAAGATATTAGCGAGCTACAGCAAGACTCTTGGATTTCGCCAATGAGAAACATGTCAACATTACTCTGTGGAAAGCTCATTGAACCGGAATACTGCAATAAATAAATGTAATAATAAATCGTTTATTGGACAACGATCGTGTATGATGTTATGTGTTTATTAAGGGATTTGCAAATTTATTATTACACCAATGTTTCTACTGCGGTATTTCACTCCCTTTCTTTCTCTTTCTCTCTCTCCCCCTCTCTCTCTCTTTCTCTCTCTCTCGCTCTCTATTTCCCTCTCTTCCTCAATGAGTACAGTGGAAAAGTAGTAAGTGTTTAAAATGTGTGACAATTAAGCTACACATAATAATCATGATCTATTAAGAAATTAGTGTACTTAAGCACTGTGTAAGAAAGCTTTAAATACGGGTTCACGGCGCAAGAAAATGGCTCCGAGACTGGAGCAGGAAATCAATCAATTTGAACAAGAAATAGACAGCGCATCGATTCTGATTATTAAAATGATTAGAATTTTGAATCTCATGTAATGATAGGAGACGTCTGAATTCCCTGATAGTATAAGATATATACAATATATATATATATATATATATATATATATATATATATATATATATATATATATATATATATATATATTAATGTCTCGCTATGTCATAATTATCGAGTACCGGTAGATATTACAAATGATATACGCTAAGGATATATATATATATATATATATATATATATATATATATATATATATATATATATGTGTGTGTGTGTGTGTGTGCGTTTGCACGCGCACGTGTATATATGCATATATATGTGTATATATGTATATGTCTTTATATGTACATATGTCTATATATGTATATATACGTATATATGCATAAATATATGTGTATATATATAATCTATATATACATTTGTGTGTGTGTGTGTGTTCAGTATATGTTATAACATGCTATGGAATAGTGAGTATACAGAATAATATATAAAAGTGCAAGTGAGTATACAGAATTGAATGCATGCGCGACCAGCAAAACAATGCGGAATAAATTGGATAATTAAATGCTTTACATCACTGCACTTAAATTAAATGAAACATTCTCTATATAAGAGGAGTATAATTTATTGAAAAATTAAAAAAAAAATTGAAAATAAAAAAAAACTACAAGGGAAGAATGTGCATTGTACAGGTCTACTCTTGTTTTGTGCATATGTTTACAGCCTTAAAAATGTAAAGAATTACATATTAACTGATTAAGTAATATTTAACAATGAGACCTTTTAAAGCGAATCTTTTAAAAATATACAAAGTTACCCCACACATTTTAAAAATGTTTGGGACTTAGCGCTTTACCCCACCTTATTTCCCCTTTCTCCCCCACCCTGTCACCAAACTTGAACAAATGCAAAATTCAGAACTGATTTACCTCCCCGATTTGACGTTAAATCCTTCACCCCCCCGGCCATTATTAAATTTTTTTTAGTTTCTTTTTGTGACCTTGAACTTCAAAAATGAGTTCGGACTACTCTTCCCTCTATCATTTTTTTATTTAGTACCTGTTAACAGTAAATATGGTTATAAATATGATTATAATTATATATTGTATATTTATATTTAAATTAGTTTTTCTTAACTCAACTAGGTGACATTACATTTATATGTAAAGAAATACACGTTAAAATAAGTTAAAACAAATATATTGTTGCCCATGAATTGCTATGAATACAGCGGCGGCCTTTAATATCGGACATAAGACAGGGCGGCAATGAAGTAGGTAAGCAAACGAATATTTAAAACCGGAAATTACAAACCGAATAAAAGATTTAACGGCCAAACAACTGATCTGAGAAAGATAATTCTATTTATTTTATTTATTTTGAAGCCAAACAAAATGCATTACAACAATTGAATTACTGTCCCGATAAAAATTATTGATCTTATCAGGTAACTCATAATTCTGGAACGCTTGGAGATTAGTCTTGATCTAGTAGATATCTCACTGCTGATGCAATTCAATCGATCCAGTAGATATCTCACTGCTGATGCAATTCTCTATCTATATAAGAGTTAGGCACGTCCAAGGATGGAGTACTGTTGCAACATCTGGGCAGGAGCTACTAGAAAGGACATCCTGCCTTGATAGAGTTAAAAATAGACTTCGTAGCCTTGTGGTGGATGTCTTTTCTCTTCGCTGCTACGTCTTTCTCACAGAAGAGATGTTGCGAGTTGTCTCTGCTTTATCGTTATTTTCATGGCAAGTGCTCGGTGAGCTCAATTCTATGGTCCTCATTCGCCAAACTTTCACAAGAAACACCCGTCTAGCAGAAAACACTATCAATAATTTCCCCAACTCTACCTGTGACTAACCCTAAAAGTAGATTCTATGAGCAAATATTCTTTCTTAGAATTGCACGCCTATGGAATTGTCTTCCTTTTTTCTGCTTTCCAGCTGACTACAATATGCTTGTGTTCAAGTCTAACGTAAACAAGTTTTTGATGAGCCGCTCCACATAAGTTAACAAATTTACTGAATCTCCATTACTAACGGTAATTGTCCAATTTCTACTGTACACACATTAACCTTTATCCTCGAGTGGCATCTTGGCCTTGATAAGTGGTGATGCCTATGTAAAAAAAAGTCTCTAAACGGATAAAACTTCAGCAGTATTATTCACCTAATCAGATTAATTTTGATAATACCCTGCTATTTTCATTGAGCACTGTGGACAACCTTGTAAAATTAATTTTTATACTTCTGCAAAACTTCAACTTGGAATATATATATATATATATATATATATATATATATAGATCACATGTTGAAAGTTACGAATGTACAAAAGAAATGAATCTAATGAGGTTGTCGATATAAATGGGGTTATAATGGAGCCAGAGAGACCTAGAGGTTCGACGTTTCACCCGCCTTATGCAGGCTTTCTCAAGAGGTGGTCAATGACGACAGGGTCGAATATTTTGGGCTATATACATTAATAGAGGGAATTTTTATGTAAATTAAACCTTTATATACATATAACCATTTATGACCATTGCAATATACATAAATATATATATATATATATATATATATATATATAATAAGGAAGAAAGATTAAGGTTTATCGTGTATATATTTTGTTTTCCGTTGATAACGATTTTTGACGCAAAGATAGAAATATGAAAGAAGCTTTTTATTTTGCTTAATTGTATAAGACGATGGGGATATGAGAGGAGAATTAATAATACGATGTGTTCATTTGTTGCGTATATGTTTTAGAAAAATGGAATGTGTGATTATCCCCAATAATATAAGAGAAATAGCATTAAGTATAATTTTTCGCATCACTGTTTTGTTCATATAGCCTCTTTATATCGTTTCAATAGAGGCACTGTACTCTAATTGATTTTTCGAAGTAATCGTGTATATATTTATTATTGTATAACTTTGAAAGTTCTAAAATATATTTACATGTTTATATACCGTAAGTGGCTAAGTTTACACAGTTTCTTTATATCGACTCGATAAGTTCTATATTGCTTTTGTCGGCTCCATCTGCTTCTAGCGATGAAACGCTTCACGCTATTCCGAATGATGGACATATTCCATCAGGGATTAGACAGAGGATAATTTCAATAAGTTTACTCCGCTGTTTCTATAACCGGTATGGGTGAAAGGTGATATTCACATTCAATCACCATTGCTAGACAATTTGGTGGAGATGTCGCCGGAAAAGATTTCATTTCAGCTTTTAGCAAACGTAACGAGAAATTGGTGATCTGTAATTCATACTCACAGTTTACAAGACGTACACGCGTTAATAGTAAGGTAGGAGCAAGGCTTACGAAATAAATAGACTACTTCCTTATGTTGTGCATTGAAGCTCCAAGGTAATGGCGGTAGCAAATATAAAAGGAGCATTGGAACCATTGAATTGATATGTTCAGTCACGAAATATTAAACTATATATATATATATATATATATATATATATATATATATATATATATATATATATATATATATATATATATATATATACTAGCAAAAGTATCCGTCGTTGACTGGGTTCAAAAACAGCCTACAGAAAATGGACTCTTATTTATTAAAGTAGGATAGGTTATGAAAAGGAACGGTTGTAAAGAGATAGCTTCGAATTTAGGGGTATCAAAATCAAAGCAAAATATGATTAAAGTAAAAATAAAATAGATAAACCCCATAATTTATTATACCATACCTGTTCACACTGAAACACTTATCACAATATTCTGTGGATCTATATTAAAATAAAAAACCTTGTTAAACTTTGTGACATGTTTCCAGTCTATGGAGGCCAGGCGCGAACGAACACCCAATAATTTTATTATACCATATTTCTTCAAACTGAAACATAATTATCAAAGTACACTTACGCAGATAGATGTGAAAAGTCTTTATTAAAGTTTGTGCCTATTTCCATTCTATGGAGGCTATGCGCGAACGATAACGCCACAATTTTTTATACCATACCTAATTAAGTTAAAGCATACTTATCAAAGTATTATTATGTACATCTATATCAAAAACACTTGTAAACGTTTTAGTTTAATTTTTAATTTTTTATTTCCATACATTGTGGATCAGGCGCGAACGCAGACCCCAGGAATTTAATGAGCCACCCTCTGCCAGATCAAACATACCCATTCCTGTGTCTCGATACATCTTATATCATTATATGTAATCAGTTTTATATATATATATATATATATATAATATATATATATATTATATATATATATATATATATATATATATAGTAATTTATAAAATATATATGGCGATTAAGCTACACTGAATATTCGGCGTTTCATCCACTCTAGGATTCGTCGGACTGACGAATCCTAGAGTGGATGAAACGCCGAATATTCAGTGTAGCTTAATCGCCATGTATATTTTATAAATTAGTAACTAGCTCAACCTACGTATTGAGCACTTTTGAAGTAAATTCTTAAAGTTTACGCATAAATCTATACTTTCGTATATTAATTTTATGTGAGTAAATGAAGTAGTTATATATATAAATGGGTTAAGAAATTCCAACGAAAGAAAGATGTATATTTAAATAAGGGAGTAGTCACCAACAATGTGTATTTTTTAACATTATTTTATTATCCCGTGTATTGTTTTTTCATTGAGAAGTATATTTGGATCATTGTAATAATGTTTTTAAATCATTGAAATCGTTTTTACGCGTTTCAGACGTTCTGTGAAGCGTCCTCGTCAGAAATAATTTTCAAATGTGTTGGAGATGTAAAAATTTCAGTTTCGTTGTTCATTTGAAGTGTTTCCAAGAGGTGGATGCGTGTAAGTGTATATATATATATATATATATATATATATATATATATATATATATATATATATATATATATATATATATATATATATATATATATATATATATATATACCAAGACTGTACCCTAATAAACAGATATATATATATATATATATATATATATATACCAAGACTGTACCCTAATAAACAAATCTCAGAAAGCATAGATACAACACTCTCGCTCGATACTAGCGCACAAATACATGTAGTTGGTGACTTCAATGTCCACCACAGTAACTGGCTAGGATTCTCTAATCACACAGATGTAGCTGGTAGCGCAACACATTGCTTCTCTATATCCCATTCCCTATCTCAGTTGGTTACATTTCCGACACGTTTCCCAGACCACCAAGATCAACATACCTCACTTCTAGATCTGTTTCTGACAACGGTTTCAAATGACTGTACAACAAATGCCCACACCCCACTCAGGAATGCTGACCACGCTGTGATAATGGTAGAAATCAGCCTAAATTATCGCCCTAAAACTGAAGACCCACTACTCAAAACAACGAGGTATTACAAAAAGGCTGATTGGGAAGCCATCAGGGAGCTCATCAGAGATGCCCGATGGCAAAATATCTTTACTCATCCAGCGGAACAGTGTGCACATGAGACCACTGAATGTTCAAAACTGCTATTGAAGCACATGTTCCCGCACGGAAATTCTATAGCAAGCCCCACTTCCCCAATGGTTTACTTCTGCTTGTGCAGCTGCCATTTGTCAAAGGCAGCATGCGTTCCGCAGATTCAACCGACATAAGTCCAGCTCAAATAAACAGAAGTTTATAGAAGCTAGAAATAATTGTAAGAGAGTGATAGAGACAGCTAAGACAGATTACTCTGAAACCACCAGAAAACGCATCGAAGCACAGAAATTAGGAACCCGGGATTTTTGGAAAATCTACAACAGCGTAGTAAATAATGGACAGTCAACTATTCCCCCACTATCAAACGATCATGAGGTTGCTTGCACGGCAACTGACAAGGCTAATCTGCTTGCCAGACGGTTTGCCTCAAACTCCACACTGAACTCGGTACACCACTCAATCCCTGATTTTCCTCTGCGAACAGACGCCTCACGAGACGATTTGAAAATCACCCCTTTTCAGGTACATGCTATTATAAAAAACCTAGACACCTCAAAAGCATGTGGACCAGATCTCATCCCGGCTGTGCTATTAAAAAAATGCCTTGCCGAGGTTGCTCCAGTTCTGTCCAAACTTTACAATAAATGCCTTTGCGAATATTGTTTTCCCGACTGCAGGAAAACCGCCTCTGTGGTACCAGTCTTCAAGAATTCTGGTGAAAGAACTGACCCACTAAATTATCGCCCCATTAGCCTCCTCCCGCTTTTCGACAAAATATTTGAGTCCCTAGTTAATCAAGCCCTAGTCCAGCACCTAACAGCTGCTAAACTCTTGACTGACAAACAATATGGATTCAGGCAAGCCCGTTCAACAGCAGATATCTTAACTGTAGTTTCTGAACGTATATACCGTTCATTGGATAAAACAGGGGAGGGTAGAGCGGTTGTCCTCGATATATCTAAGGCTTTTGACAGGGTATGGCACGATGGTCTTCTAAGGAAAATTAGATCATATGAAATCACTGGAAGAATTCATAATGTAATTAAATCCTTCTTCTAAAATCCGATTGCTGCATCGGAAAGGCCAGTTAAAAATACATAATATACTTTGTTATTTTCTTTAATTTAATCCCTTTTTAAGAATTTATTAGACAATATTTAACTTTATTTTACCGTGCCAATAAATATGATCATCACTGTATATATATATATATATATATATATATATATATATATATATATATATATATATATATATATATATATATATATACATATACATATATATATATGTATATGTACATATATATGTATATATATATATATATATATATTAACACGATATCGTGTGTGGTATTTTGTGTGTCTGACTAACATTTTTCTTCCGAATGACTGTCGTTTAATTGTTTCTATCTGGGTGCTCAGCGTTGCTCAGAAGTTAGTATGGGTGTGTTGAGCAAAAAAAAAAGTGGTAAGCAAGCAAGTTCGAACCCGTGACGTTAAGACGGAAAAGAAAGTGAAAAAATATCTGACGTTCTATCTCTTCTCCATGACGGGACCTGAAGTTCGCAAGGTTAAAATTAGTCAAAGTAAATTAAACCGATACGAAAAAACAATCGACTTATCTTTATAAAAAACTGCCGAGTTGAGGCTGAAGGAATTCATGTTTTGTGCCAATTTTTGGACATTTTCGTCGAGTTTAAAAATGATATATATCTCGTGAAAAACCGCCTTCCCTCTCAACAGTTTTACGTAGAGGAATATACATACATACATACATACATACATACATACATACATACATACATACAACGTTGCCTCTAGTAGTTTTAAGAACACTACTAAATATTCATCATGTTGGATTTGGCTGAGATCGAAAAAGCTTTGGTATTTGCGGTCGTTATAATTTGTCCTTATTGATCTGTTTTTAAAACTCTACCAGGTGGTGGAAGCTGATTTGAAGCAGCATGAGTTGTAGTACCGTATCGAGGTATGTAGACTGTGTTATCGACTCGGTTGGTGGCTGATTGAAATAAAATTTCGTACATATTTTATCGAGCGTTCGATGAAAGTTTGAACAATACAAAGACTACTAAAAACAATATTTGGAAAGACAAAGTCACACTCAAGAAAAAATAAAGTGGCATTTTTGAATGACCGGAATCGGTAAATAATAATGAAACAGAAGTTCCTTCAGGGTTTCTCTTAAAAGTAGGTAAATTAGCTCCTTAACTATAATTGCTCAAACCGAAACAACACTGACACGTCCTTGCTAAAATGTTTGAGTTTTGGAAAGTTACGTAATACTTCTTTCGTAGAGTGTGAATTGAAAACTGAATTTATGAATTAAGAGTTACCTCACGGCATTTATTGCTGAACACCACATGACCAAAATACTTTTCAAGCAGCTAGTAAAGCAATGGAACAAGGGTAATCAGATAGCGTATGTGGACAATATTAGACTAGTCCCCTTTTTTGCTCACCGTCCATCTTAAGGGTTCCAGTGATCACCAAATTATATATTTCAGTAGGACTATATATCGTTTTTGTATTGAGCGTTGTGGTGCACTAATATATAATGATAAAAAAGAACAAAGCCCAAATAAACGACAGTTGCATAAAACAAATTTAAGATTCGATTATAAAATGCGTAAGCGCCGATCACAGATGCCCCGTATAATGGATGATCGGAATTACAGAGTGTCGTAGATGATGTTCAAAAAAGGATGTTGGTGATCTCAAGGGCTGAAAATCAGACAAAAATATCGAAAGCAAAAGCGCCTTATACTTAATCTATTCTATAAAAGAGCCGATGATTTTGCAATGAAACTTTTCGTGAAATAAAAAAAAATGGAACGATTGATTAGCGGAATTATTGAGAGTTACATGGGAATAACGTATTCGAATAAATTTGAGGATATCCCAATAGCTCCAAGCAATGATAGCAGAAGAAAACTGAGAGAAGTTTATGAGTTCGTGGATAAGGACCGCGCTCATTGCGATCCAGTCATGAATGGGATATTGGAAAGTTATATAAAAACTGTTCACGTGTCTTTAAGTGCCTCACAGGTCTTCTTCTAGCGGTTTGGAAACAGATTGTATATTTACCACAGACAAGGTTTCTAGCTGATGTCATTTAGATATAAAAGGAAATGCAATCGGAAGATATCACAACTCCTCTTACTCGTCGTATAATAAACCTTCTGAGGAGCAATTAATATTTAAATACATGTGTCTAGAATCTAGAATATAAGGCTGTAGTGAATATTTAGATAATTCACAAATGCTATTGAACTCAATATTACCAGCTAAATAAGATAAAATGGAATAAAATGTGTCCTGGTTTGATCTTGCAGATGCATACAGTTTTGTTTCGCATCACTTAATCCGAATGGTCATTGAATTTTGTTCACTCCCAGGCAAAATTATTGAAAAGGTAATGAAATATTTCAATTCACTGTTAATGAAAATCACCGTCCAGAATTATACTAAAAATTGGCAGGCTATTGACATTGGCATTATGACGGTTTGTGTGATTTCCGTACTTCTTTTCATGCTTGCCATTAAAATAATATTGTGTAGTGTAGCGAATACCTCGAGAAGAAAGGTGATTACTGAGCATCAGTTCTTCTTCCACCTGGAGCTTTTATGAATGACATCACATGTTTTGTCCAATCTGATACTGATGTGGCTGTATTATTTCAAAAGTATTCTGCTTAATCTTATCTAAAACCTTGTGTAACTTTGTTACGTATAAACCCTCAGAATTTATTAGCGTGCTTTCATCCCTCCATGGCAAGTACAATTGAAGGATACGCATACAATGACCTTCACTACTCCTGTCTTTGGACCCATGAAACCATGTGGTTTAGCTCGTAAGCGCATCTTCCCAAGGTTGTTTTTAAGTCCTTCACCTTACCTTACTCCAGTAACTCAATGTAATCACTGGCAGGTTGGAAAAACAGTTGCACTGTATCAGGCTCTTAAAAAGATAAATTATTATACGTTGATAGAAAGTCTACTAGAAAAAAGAGCTCCAGATGATCTAGTCGCTCAGCGTATTTGCCGTAAATATTGGCAGCAAAGGTTATATGATCATCTAGATCATTGCTGAGCATTCTCTGTTGAACAGTAGTTGGTTTCAACGCTCTACATAGTTTGCTTGGATGAGCAGTGGGCACTGAGATAATCTGATTATTTGAGCTCTTCAAAGGCATGGATAACTCCTTCATTATTGCTTTATGCAAAACTGGTTTCTCTTTCGTTGCTCTTGACTTTCCTAACATTTGCATTTTCGCACATCTTTGCAGTCTTACGCACAAACTCACTCACTGTCCTCTCCGCTTTACAAATATAAGAGGTAAGCCATGCTATACTGACGTAGATAGAAGTACAAAACTTAATGTTTATGTTAGCTTTCAAATACTTAAGATCACAGTGTTGCAAGTGGAAATGCTTATGTTGTTGGGAGTCTTTCTGTACAGAATTGTTTCCTTCCTCTCAAAAAATGCTAGGACACTGTAATACACTACAACATCCAATTTAGCTTCTTGAACAAGTTCAGTGAACGTAAGTGATGATTACTCCTGACCAGTTTGAAGGGCGGTAAATACTTTTTAAAGTATATATTTCTTCATTTTGTCACGGCCACAGCGAAATAATAGTTTGTTTTTGTTTTTCAGTTGCCAGCCAAGGAATATTAAAACGATACTTTTAAAGGAGTTTTCTAACAAGTGACAGTATGGGAATGTGATTGCACAGTGGGAGCCAGTTGATGTAATATTGGAAATTGATCTTGTTTGGGAATAAACACGTGATTTGATTGTCAACAAAAGCTGTTACATTATCATCACTGTGTTGGTCTGTGGCTGGAGCGGATTTGACGTGAATAATGGTGTGCAAGTTTCTCACAAGTCTCACTTTGAAATTCAATTTATCAAAATTAAAAATTTCTCCAATTGATTTGATTAATTGGTTGTTTTTGTTTTACGGCATATCAACCCTTTTCAGGTTACTTAATGCCGAATCTAAAGGTTTTGAAGAATTTTTTTTTAATAGAATATGTTTGTTGTTTTCAAGTCGGTTTCTATTTAACCCATGGTTGGGACCCTAACAGGTACTACCACTCCGGTTCAGAGCGGACCTGAGAGCAATGGTAATTAAAGGCTAGTTTAACACTCTCCAAAACCCGCAAGCTCACCACTGGATATAGTTTAAGCACATATCCAGGACCTTCTCCAATTGAATACATTTCCCAAACTACAACATTCCACATAATGATTTTAACACCTGATCTATCGAGCGTGCCACAGTAATAGAATTCCTTTTAGCCACGTTTCTTCATAACTTTGTAACACTGCATCAATTTCAGCATCAATTAATTGAACTCCAATATGGACTGCAACTGCTTTGATGATGTCATCCCAGTGAAATTGATTTGCAACCCGTCACAAAAAAGTTGGTCTGCCATTGAACCTTATTTTCGCTAATATGTTAAGCAGCATGTTATGCCAAAATAGTGGAGTTACCGAATAGTTTTGAATCTTGCTATAATTCTCAATATCACTTAGCATTTGACATATTCTTTGTCTATCCTGTACGAATGCACCCGACAAGTTAACACCCTTCATTTGCCATTGTGAACAGATGTTCTTTCAAGTCAAATCTAAAGCAGAAAGTGAATAATTGTAAAAAGTTTCATTTTACAAATATTAATTGTTCTGATATTGGTAAAGCCCTCAAAAATCCATAAAAAGCAAGGAGCATATTATACGTGATAAAAAAAGCATTTAAACGTTTGACAAATTCAAATAACAAAACAAAGTACATCTATTATTAAATGGAGGTGAGGACCTTTACCAATCCTCTCCGAAAATGTGATTCTGCTCTTTTAGAGGATAAGTAGTGACCATCCCTAAAAATATTTTAGAATTTAAATGATTTGTTTTTCTATAAATTTATATTTAAATGGTGTTTCATGTCTTGGTTATTCTAACTTTTTTTGAACAGGTAATTAATCTTTTATTTCTGTCTAACCCTAAGATCGACCGGCAAATTCGTAAAACTACACGAAAACACCTTTAAAGGTAAACCACACACACTTTATATCTCATAGGAAAAATGGCCATTCATCTTGAGTTCTAAACTGTTGCAGAGGCATGGAAATGGGTATATTACTTTATATTAAATTCTAAAGCACTTTTCATGCCTACCACAATTCACAATCTATTATATTTTTGTCTGCTTTGTTCTGAATAGTTAAACAATAACTGATCTAGACTTTGGTTACACGTATTTGTTATTATACATTCGTTTTTGGACCCCATTTTTGAATCTATTGATTCTAAAACAAATCCGAATTGCCATGCCCTTATTCACTTGCCTCCCCACGAGGGCATAGTTAGATAAATGCCTGATTGATGTGTAGAAAAAAAAATAAAAACGTAGTTGGCTTCTTACAAGTTTGTGACCTTATATTGTTAACCAAGCGTATATATTAAAATTCAATAAACGAATATATAATCAATATTTTTAAAATAGAGTCTACAAGAGTTACTTCGCCAAAATCAGTCGTAGACCTGTTACCTATGTTGCCCATTTAAACACCTGGCATGATGTAAAAGATTGGGCTAAAACAGTCAAATGACACCGTTATATTACAAACGATGCCTTATTTTTTTAATTCAGTAATATTTTTAAAAAACCTATTAAGACACAATTATTGATTTAAGGATAAAATTAAAATTAATCAACAATAGCGTGTTTTTCAACCCTAAAACACCCTGTGGTTCAAGCTCCAGAATTTTGTAATTACATTTCCAGATGTATATTAATGTGATCTTGCTTTAGGGTGATTTTCAGTCAACTATAATGGTCGAAGATAATTTTATTTATCGGAAAGTGCTATTTTAAGTCATTTTGACCTCTTTTGACCCACTAGAGACGCAACCAGAATTTTCTCAGGATCAAATATTACGTTTTCAGATGCATATCTATGTCATCTTGTTTTTTGGTTAATTGTCAGCACCATATAAGGGTCAGAAAATATGCTAGGTCCCGCAAAGTTCTATTTCGGGCCATTTTGACCACATTTGATCCCCTGGTGCCGCAATCAGAATTTATAAAAAAAGAAAAAACTTTCTCTCTTGGGTAGTTGTATCTTAATGCAAAATTTCAGAAAAATGTAATAGGTAATTATAGAGACTTTTAAGAATGAACAGCCGGACGGGAAAGTATGAATCTTAAGGTCCAAATCCGACTAAGTTGGTGGACCAGTAAAACTTCATATCTTAAGTATGTTTTATCTTTGAATGTTCTGTGGGTATATTCAGATTTTCACCGAGTGTTCTCAAATAATAGTTCGCCACTATTATGTTCTGGATTTCGATAAAATAAAAAAAATATTAATTCTATTTGGATAAATTAATCAAACAACATGTTGAGTAACGCAACGAGCATTATTGTAAGAACAAATAATAGAATCCAATAAAGGATTATTATAGTAAAAAAATAATTATATATATATGTATATATATATATATATATATATATATATATATATATATATACAAATATATATATATATATATATATATATATATATATATATATATATATATATGCCGGAGATAAGTGTGGAAGAGTATTTCGCCGATAGCGCGTAGAGTTACATCTTTTTGTCACACCGCCTGTGCGTAAAAGTATTTTCCTTTTCTATATTTTTCCAGTCGCCATCTTTATCCTAGATGGGGGCATTTAGTCCTAGATGGGGGGAAGGATTTTTCTATTATAGCAAATATATAGACGCATTTAAATATAACCGTTTATATAGATAATTATGAATAACTAATTCTTTTCGATAATATATTCATTGTGCGATTCCATTATGTGGACAACAAATGATATAATCGCTTGTAGGTCAATATAATTAAAACTATTAATATTCATGCTTAATCCGATTCAAGTCGTATTTCACCGAATTAGTTTACAAGCAAACTAAAAGGCGATAACATCCGCGTCTAATACTCTACTGATGATTAATAACTCAATCCTATGTATATTTGTCAGGCGGATATTCAATATATCTGCAAGACTGAACACTCTTCCACAGAATATACCTATTTTGCTTTAGCGATCAGAAATACGAAATATAAAAGAAAGAAATAATATCTGCTCCAATAGAACGTAAAGCTTGGAGAAAACATTGAAGTAAATTAAAGTTTTGCATGTAAAATTGCTTAATTATATATATTAACAGGTTACAAGAGAAATATATGCAGTCGAGAGTCGAATAGCAATTTGAATCTAGATAGATTGTTAGAAACAGTTGCATATACATACTTGGTTAATTGGCGTGTTGTCATATATAATTCTTAAAATTCGTGTATGATCAGAACATTTGTAAGTCATAAATAGCAATTTATTTTTCTAGTTCGGCGTTTCATGAACACTGGTATTTTAATGATTTTGAGTGAGATTAGTATAACTACTATTATCATGTGCCAAACAAAATTACTTTACATTTATATAACTTACAATTATATTCGCTTTGATTAATCTGCTAATTACATAATAGTGGAAGTTTCTAAGGAATTCATATGCCATACAAATCGTATGCATATCCAAGTCAGCATCTATTATTACAATGCAATCACTTGCTTTTATCAACCAGGCTCAATGTAACTTTACCCTGATTGTGTAAGAAGACCGGTGTATTAATGATCCTTGCCATGTAGACAAAAATATTACCCATTAGAACTGGTGTTAATTTAAACGTTTGAACGGCATTCAAATAAAATCGACATTGAATTGCGAGTATAAAATGTTAGTTTATTGCCACGCTTGCTCCATGGTCTTAGATTTTATAATCAATATTAAATCTAAAGGTTGTTTGCGGATTGATACATCGTGCACACACAGATATATGTTTCTTTGTGTCTATGTCACTGTTTTTTTCGCCAGTGCATTAGATATATCAATCAATTCATCTTTGTCTTTCTTAATATTTAAAAAACTCAAGACATCAAGGAATAGATTGATAGCAACAAAGATTGTATTTCATCGTTAGTTACAATTGTTTCAAGACGAGTGGACAAATTCAAACTTTATGTCGTTTGAAAATTTAAACAGGGACAGCCTTTCCTCAGACGTATTGAAAAAAAACTTTGCCAAGTTGTAAAGTTGGGAAAGAAAAGTTAGTAATAATGACCCGCGCGTTAACTCTTAACGGTTGTTTTTTTTACGCAGTTATCACCACTTATCAAGACCTAAATGCCACTCAAGGGTAAGGCTTAATTGGTATACATTAGTCGTTGTGATTATAGCGCAATAAATATAAGTCGTGTTAATTTTGTAAATTGGATTACTTAGGAGGTCGGTTAATCAAGAACTTGTTTATGTTGGGCTTGAAGACAGATTGTAGTCAGCTGTAAAGCGGGCAAACGGAAGCTATTTCCAGAGACGTACATTTCTAAGAAAGAATTTTTGTTCATGGAATCTACATGTAGGTTTAAGCAGAGATAAAAAGTGTGAGAAATTATTGATAGGCTAATCAATCAAAAAGAGGGATTACTTTCGAAAATATTTTTGTTCATGGAATCTACATGTAGGTTTAAGCAGAGATAAAAAGTGTGAGAAATTATTGATAGGCTAATCAATCAAAAAGAGGGATTACTTTCGAAAATATTTTTGTTTATGGAATCTACATGTAGGTTTAAGCAGAGATAAAAAGTGTGAGAAATTATTGATAGGCTAATCAATCAAAAAGAGGGATTACTTTCGAAAATATTTTTGTTTATGGAATCTACATGTAGGTTTAAGCAGAGATAAAAAGTGTGAGAAATTATTGATAGGCTAATCAATCAAAAAGAGGGATTACTTTCGAAAATATTTTTGTTCATGGAATCTACATGTAGGTTTAAGCAGAGATAAAAAGTGTGAGAAATTATTGATAGGCTAATCAATCAAAAAGAGGGATTACTTTCGAAAATATTTTTGTTCATGGAATCTACATGTAGGTTTAAGCAGAGATAAAAAGTGTGAGAAATTATTGATAGGCTAATCAATCAAAAAGAGGGATTACTTTCGAAAATATTTTTGTTCATGGAATCTACATGTAGGGTTAAGCAGAGATAAAAAGTGTGAGAAATTATTGATAGGCTAATCAATCAAAAAGAGGGATTACTTTCGAAAATATTTTTGTTCATGGAATCTACATGTAGGGTTAAGCAGAGATAAAAAGTGTGAGAAATTATTGATAGGCTAATCAATCAAAAAGAGGGATTACTTTCGAAAATATCGGCGAAAAAAGCGACCCCTCTATAAAAACGTGCCCAGTTGAGGGTGAAGGACTTAATGATTTTTTTGTCAATTTTTAGATATTTCTCGTCCGAAGTGTCGAGTTTAAAATGATATCAACGTCGTGAAATTCCGTCGCCTCTGTCGAAAGTTTTAGGAATACATACATAATGATTGCAACGTATTGTCAGACGAGTGCCACTCCCTCAGACATTTAAAATCCATGAGCCTAAATGCTTGAGGGAGTATCTATAAAAATATGATGTTACAGAGTCTTAGCTTTGTACGACAGCTAAGTCTCTCTCTCGGTTCCAAATGTTGAGATCCAGCAACAAGCAAGAGCAAGATAGCCAGCAACAAATTAAACTGCAGACCAGCTTAATGGGGGTACTGGTCTTCCGCTTTATGGTTTTTTAATCAGAGATTTGCTTCTCCTAGAAATGTTGCCTTCACCACGGCTTACGGGAGCCCTCTCTACCCCAATACACATATACACACACAAACATACACGGTGCTAGTTGGCCGTTGACCCAGAAAAAGAGTTCAATCGTCCTTTGGAAGGCCTTGTTTTTAATCCTTCAGGGAGACTAGCCGCCCTCCTCACCAAACAAGTCTGGTGGGGGAACCAGTTTAGTCGCCGGTGACCCGACCATGAGGCAGGTAGTACTGCGTTACATGGTACCAGTAGCATATGACATGACCTGACATACAATACATACATACATGCATACATATATATATATATATATACATACATTGGTTCAATGAGAACGATACAGACATTCAGGTCCTGCTTGATTCAAAGGCCAGGGCATTGCATACATACATACATACATACATACATACATAATACATACATACATACATGCACACATTTAAACAGATAGGTGAGATTTATATTATAGATAAAGTTAAAATTCCATCTCTTTGTTGTAGATATTGTGTGAGACTTAATGTAACAACCACTCCATAGACGTAAGCTAGAAGTATAGAGGCGTCATTAGATTTCTTGGATAAGTACATACAGGATGGTGCTGAATTTGCAGTGGCCACAAATACTTTCTTGGGTACAAGGGGCTTTCCTTCAAGGTGCATGCATGTTTTCAATTCTCTTTACTTACTTTTTCTTCTCATAAATGATCCGTTATGTCTATTGTTTCTGGGGTTTTATCTCGATCTTCTATGTTTATTATGTTTATTAATATCTTTAACGGTAGTTATACCCCACCCAAGTGCCTATCTTGTTAGTCCTTAAATGTTATCGTCTACCAAATCCTCAATATTTAGAAAATATCTTAATTTTTCTTTTTCCTCCATTTTTCTGTTCATTTTTTTCCTACATCTTATTAGCAAGCCGTGATCTTATCTACATCTTTATCATTACCTCCGTATGTGTGTTTTGCAGAAAGATTAGAGAATTCCCATGAAATTAGAATTAAGAACACTAAATGTCCGAAAAAGGACTATCGTCGAAAATCTAATCATATCCTGGTCCTATAGTATATTAATCATGCCTAAAAATATATCCAGAGAAGAAATTTTATTGTGGCGAATATGTATTTGTCTCATGGAACATATGGAGCATGAACTTTTATTAATCATCGTAAACAATAACTAAATATATTTGGCTTACAACCCGATACACAAGGCACTGAGTTAAGTTGTGTTTTTTTTTCAAATAAAATTTTATTCGAACACATACGTCCAAGTACCGCCAAGAATGGAGTAATGCTGCCATATCTGGGCAGGAGCTGCTAAACCAGCCTATCCTGCCTTGACAGAGTACAAAATAGACTTTTAGCCTAGTAGGGGATGCCTTTTTCTCTTCCCTACAACCTCCTCTCACGGAAGAGAAGTTGGGAGCCTGTCTTTGTTTTATCTTTATTTCAATGGCAAGTGCTCTCGTCCCCTCTCGCCAGTTTTTCACGAAAAACATCCGTCTAGCTGAAACCACTGTCAGTAATTTTCCCCATTCTTTATCTGTGCCTAAATCAAAACGTATATTCCATGAACAAAGCTCATTTTTTAGAAGTTTACGCCTGTGGAAATCTGTTCCGTTTGCCTGTTTCCCACCTGACTACAACTTGGATGTCTTCAAGTCCAACATAAACAAGCTCCTAATGAACCGCCCCTTAAGTAAAACACTTTATCAGATCTCCATTACTAGCGATTACTTCGATATTGTCCCATTGATTACGTTATACGGCATAACCCTTATTTCCGAGTGGTCTCCGGGCCTTGATAAGAGGTAACTTCCATGTACAAAAAGAAAAAAAAATTATAAGTGACCTTACTGCATTCAAAAAATAAAAAAAATAAAGAGACATCGTGTTATCTTGATTCTCATTATATGTTGTACAATGTGGATTTTCGCTCTTATTATCTTATAATTCTCACCCAAGATGTTTATTAACTCTTTTGCGGTCGATATGTTACCATTAATTTTTGCCGCTTGTGTAGATTTGTGTATATGCTTGTCTTCTCTGATTGTTAATGTTTTTTTTTCTTGATTACTCAGTGGAAAAGGATTTCAGTATCACTTTATTCTCATTACACTGGAGGAATTTATCTTCAACAATAGTAATTTATTTCTATAATGTAATATAAGAAATCATATAATAAATTATGTCAGCGGGTGTTGACAACGATCAATTAAGAGCCTTTGTTGAGGCCAATTCATGCACGAATGTTTGAGAACCCGCTTTTGAATTAGCCTTAACGTATGCTTTAATTTCTAACCATTTTAGAGAGATTTGAAAAAAAAAAACAATTAATAAATAAGTGGCTCGCGAATATAACGACAGCCAAAAGTAACGCCGCTATGAAGTGTCATCTTCCATTCTTAAACACAAGAGTGGTTAGACGTCGACAAAGCTCCGCGACATTTTCCGAAGCCAGAGTTACACTATAAGAAGATCATGTCGACTGTTTAGTGGTCGGTGATCGATCTCATTCATTACAGTTTTTTTTTTGTAAGTGAAACTATTTCGACGAGGAAGGTCTGTCAACAAATGACCGAAATGCATTAGTCAACAGAAAAGGACAAATTCCTCACGACAGAGCCCGACCGCACGTTGTTAAACCGACTCAGATGCTAAACGAATTGGGCTACGAAACTCTGCCTCATCCACCATACATTTTAGACCTTTCATTTTCCGAGTTCCAGTTTTTCAAGTATTTCGAAAACGTTCCGTGTGATAAATGCTTAAAAAATCTGAACGATATCAAAAACGACTTCAGCGACTTCATTACCCCAAGAACACAAGAGTTTTCTTCGTTGGCTAAAGTGTGTTGATAGTAATGGTGTTTATTTCGATCAATATTTTTTTTGGTTCTAACCGAGATATGTTCATCTGAATTTAAGTTAAAAACTGCAACAACTTTCTTGTCAACCAGATTCCAATATACGCATGCTACAGTTTTAAACCGGGGAGTGTACATGCTGTCATTATATTCATGAAATTTAAGAAAGTTTTTTTTTTATTTGCAAATAACAAAGTTTTTATATCATTTAATAGCGCATATTTGCTTGCAACATACTTATGTTCGCCTGCTAACAGCGAATCATGCACGTGTGTTCGATCGTGCATATTGCTGTCAGGCGATTGGTAAGATTTATTACAATCTGAAGGTATGGTGAACTGGAAATCAAGGAGATTGAATTAGAATACATGCTAAAGCAATCTGTCTCTGACCATACTAAACAGATTTTACGCGTTCTTGAATTTATCGTAAAAGCCATTTATATTTTTGACAGGATTGTATGTCATCTGATTAAAATTACATAACCCCTTCGTTGACATTATGGCATAAATCTTCCATCTTTTAAATATTGTCCCTGTACATCAAAATAATGAATTAGCTTCTTGGCCTAAATGGTTATATAAAGGCAATATATATTCATATATATATATATATATATATATATATATATATATATATATATATATATATATATATATATGAATGATGATTGCTACTTCTTGAAAGAACTTTGCCATCACTTTAGCGAAACGTTGTGTGTGCACGTAGGTTACTTTTTATACCAGCTATAGTTTTACATGAACGTACACGTATGTGACATAGAAACTTTCCTTCTTGTAAATAACACATGTGCTAAAACCTTTCCTATTGCTTCAAGCAAGCTAATACCTCTATAATCATCACACTCAGGTGTTGACCACCTTCCTTTGTAAATTGGGATCAGTATTGCGTCCATCTAATATTAAGAGATAGTATTATTATGTCAAACAGATAGATTGAGGGTATGGACTGCGTTGATAACGATGACACCTCCAAATAGCGATTATTCAACAGGTATCCCATCAAGTCCGTGTGCTTTTGCCTCATTAATGTTTTGATCTAATAAATGCTGGGGTCAATTATTGTTTTATCAATGACATCCCTTTGAGGAAGACTGTCGATTACTATATTATTTTCTTCGAACGTTTTATCAAAAAGACAACGAAAATGTTCTGTTCATCGTTCAATATTGTTGATAAGGAAAGAACCATTATCGGATTTAACGGGTACCAATGTTAGAGGCAACGAACCAAAAGCTTGTCTGATTCTGTAATACATATCTTTTTACCTTTTGCGGTCATAATCTTCCTGGATGTCTGCTGACAATTTGACCAACCACTTGTTCTTTCTCGGTGTGTCTCACACTATATTTTTAATTTTGTTTCTTTATACACTTTTTTCTGTAGTAATTGTAGCTGGTTTATTAGTACACAAAGATATGTCGTTCGCCCTTTCCTTCTTTTTAAAACCACGGAGTTCAGCTCCTTTGCTATATAATTGTGACTTGAATCATGTTTTCTAAAAGATATATGATGTGATAGGATATATTACGATTACATTTGCGAAAAATGAAATAAACTGTGACTCATCAAATGAGATAAAAATAAATGAGGTTCTAATGGTTTCACAAACTTCCTTGTTTTGTAAATTGGAGACATCGATGCATTTAGGAATTTTTACTCCATTGGCTCTGACATTTTCCCTAATACACAACTAAAGTTTAGTACGGACAAGATTGTGATCCGTATCACAGTCTGCGGCCGCATAACTCTTACAGTAAACGTACCCTGAAGAGAACGCTTGTGCATGATGCCATAATCAAGAATATGACCATGATTTGATCAAGGGTGTATCAAAGTTTTCCTTGGGGATGTGTTTTTTTAGTGGAAGGGGTTACATGCTGCAGGAGTATGTTCAGTGCACAATTGCAAGAGAAAAATCACATCATCGTTTGTATTAGAAATGTCATATATTCATAAGACACCCCAGGGGTTGTGATCATTTCAAATGCGGGCATTAGTCTCCAACCAACAAAATCTTATCTTTGTGGTATCATTTTGATACAATTTCCTGTATCTTCATAGACCACCATTTCGACACCCTTTCTACTATCCAAAGTAAGGATCATATACTGAGAAAACAGACACGTAACGATCAAATTGTAAAGGCACCTGCAGTAACATGATATGATCACTAATTCCACAAGGTTGTTCTAAATGAGGTGTGATATTTGTCTTAATTGCAAAATCTAATCCTCCTTCTTTTTTTACTCCTTTGGGTTTGCCTTTCCAGAAAAAAAAAACGTATACCTTGAAACTTGTTTTCAGTAAGGTGGGCTTCATAACTTATACGGGTTTCAGATAGAGCAGCAATATCCACATAGTATCTAGCTAATTCTCCGAAAACAATAGCTGTTCTTCGCTCTGGATTGACCGATTTTTTGTATCAAGAAGTGTCTTTACATTCCAGGTAGCTATATTCAGGTTTTTTATTTTTTTTGAATAAGTGACGTTGTCTTCCTTTTGTTTCTCATGCAGAAATGAACAACCACCAGCCGCAGGTACAAAATCGCTATATTGATAATATTCACACACGCACGTACACACACACCCACACCCACACCCACACACACACACACACACACACACACACATATATATATATATATATATATATATATATATATATATATATGTAAACATTTTCCCAGCTGTAATCAAAACGAAAACTAAAAGGCATAATGACTTCTTGATAATGCTATTCATAAAAATAGGTTATTGGAGTGCTTTCTACTATAATCGGAACCGAAACTAAAACTTAGCAAACATTTTTGGTGAAATTATTTATTGCAAGAAATGAAAGTCCAAAACAATTACACGACAGCAGCTTGGAATTTAGCGTGACACACAAAACAAATAAAGTACGCTATCCTATTAATATAGAGATGATCATGTGAAAATAATGCTATCAATGATAATAACAATAAAAATATCAATAATAATAAAAATAATAATATCAATAATAATAACAATAATAATATCAATGATGAAAACAATAATAATATCAATAATAATTACACTAATAATAACAATAATAATTAGAATAATAATTACAAAAATAATATAAATAATAATAACAATTATAATATCAATAATAACAATAATGCTATCAATATTAATAACAATAATAACATCAATAATAATAACAACAATAACATAAATAATAAAAACAATATTAATATCAATAATAATAACAATAATATCAATGATAAAAACAATAATAATATAAAAAATAATTACAATAATAATATCAATAATAATAACAATAATAATATCAATAACAATTACAATAATAATATCAATAATAATAGCAATAATAATATAAATATTAATAACAATTATAATATCAATAATAATAACAATAATGCTATCAATAATAATAACAATAATAATAATATCAATAATAATAATATCAATAATAATTATAATAATAATATAAATAATAACAATTATAATATCAGTAATAATAACAATAATAATATAAATAATAATAACAATAATAATATCAATAATAATAATATCAATAATAATATAAATGATAATAACAATAATAATATCAGTAATAATAATAATAATAATAATAATAATAATAATAATATGAATTAAAACAATAATAATATCAATAATAATAACGATAATAATATCAATAATAAAAATAAAAATGCATATTATACACAATTCTTTTGTAAACATTATTATAATTATTATTATTTTCAGTATTATTATTATTATTATTATTATTAGTATTATTATTATTATTATTCGGATAATTCTTTACTGATTATTATAGTGTACCCAATAAACATATATATATATATATATATGTATATATATATATATATATATATATATATATATATATATATATATATATATATATATATTAGTATATAAGTAGCGTCCAGGAATTGCCTAATCGTAAAATAATTTCAAATATGGTATTATAATTTGTGAAAATCTCCTTTTATCATTATATAGAAATACTCTGCTGATTATAATATCGTACTTAATTTACAGAAATGATGTAAAAGCTTTCAAAACCATAATTGGAGTGTTATCATATTGAAATAAAACAACGGCATATACCCTTCCAGTATTTATTTCACTCCTTGAACAACATAAAAATGTTAAAATAACGTTGTTTTACATCTATATTTTCGCATATGTAGAGGAGCACTTCAAGTTTACTTTGGCTTTACGAGTTTTATGACCCCTTTATAAGTTATTTTATCGGCCGAGGAATATATACATATATATATATATATATATATATATATATATATATATATATATATATATATATATATATATATATAAATCCAATTCTTTTATATATTGCATTTTAAGCCGGTAGAAACAACATTTACAGAGGAATTGTCTACACAAACTCACAAGGATGGTAACCTATTATGCAGCAGAAAAGAAATTTTTGTATCAATAGCGTATTCATATTACGTAAATACATCGTAAAATACACTTTTGCAGGTAAACTGATTAGGGTTTACTGTTTCGTAACCAGTTACACAACGCTCTCAATTTTTTTTAAAACGATAATTAGTTAGAAAACAAATGATGTTCGATATTCTTTTCCTTAATCATTTCGCGATAGCAAATACATATATTCATGAAAGCATTTGCCCGTAGGTATGTCATGTTTATTATTGGACTCCGAACAGGTTTCCGACATGTAAAGAGCATGATTAAAAACATTACAGTCCATCGCATACAAATGTCAACTAAACCTTCTTTTTAGCTTTCAATGATAATAAATATCATTAGCTGTAAACAGTTTAACTGCAGAGGCATTACGCACGAATAAAATCACTTTCACAAAGAAAATAATACCTCATTTGGATAAGCAATAAAATTAAAATCATTTTGAAGTAAAATAAAAATAAAAAATGTATAGTCAACCGCACTTTCATTACTATCTGAATGCGCACATGATATTGAAACGAATTTTTGTTTGGGGTGAGTATATCTTAAATATATCTTAAGATGCTGTGTTGGTAAATATATATAAATACGTAGAGCTGGTTTAACGTGTGTCATTAGTATATTCAATCAATGCGTTCGATTGGCAAGGATTGCATACTTTTGCTTGCTTTTCTATTCTCACGCCATGGATTAACATATAAAATGTAAGTTCGACATTTTTGTACCCATACAAAGCATAGGCACATCTACACTGATGTCTATTGACAGATTCGATCATTCTACTCAATTGAAGAATCTATTCTTTTCAAATTATATATACCATATCTCTATCTGATAACTCGATCGTTCTCATCAAATGAAAAGCATATATATATGATACAATATAATTTTGTTTTGGCGAATGAAAATGCCTATGTATATTTAATCCAAATGTTTATGAGAAAAAATCCATTATCTCAGTGAATGCATTAACGTATTTTGATGTCATCAAAATAGTATATTATGAATATGCATTTCTACGTTTATTTGCTTAATAATATGAATTATAGACTGAAAAAAATTCCAATAATTATATTCATTAACATTTTATATCTCAACTCATGGTATATTACGTTTTGACCTGAAACACAAACCCATATTTTATACTATTTTGTTAATTTAATCAAGTTTAAACATGATTTACTTGACTTTACTCAACATAATTTGCTAATAACTAAGAGTCGTGACAATAGATTACAAATTGATAAAATGATGAACATATTTTTGTCCAAAATGTAATATTGTCCATGAAGTATTTAATTCGATTTTGTGTAAGTTTCTATAACTTTATCGTCTAATTTTCTTTCTATGTAATCAATAGCAGGAAAGATCCCTCTTGGTGTGTTTTAAATTATGTTTTCACCATCAAGCCTTCCCAACAGACAGTAATTAACGCCCTTTATAATGAAGTCTGTGGTTATAAATATCTCATGTATTCTAAATTATAGACACGAAAGCAAGCATTGTAATAAATCATCGTTGATTACAAAACTATTAAACTAATGCATTCATCTCAGAAATTATTCCTTAATGAATTAAAACAATTAAGCAAGCTGTAAGAAACAATCGATTTCCTAACTATATTGTAAACAATTAAATTAAATCCACAGTTTGAAATTCATATAATACATATACATAATCAGCGAAATACGTTCCACTTAACTAATCCAATCTAGTTTAGTAAAATGCACCCAGTTTAAATTAGATACATATTTACTAGGAATACAATTCACAGACATAGACAGACAAACACAGAAAGACACACCCACAAACACACATATATGTATATATATATATATATATATATATATATATGTATAAAAAGGTTCACGTGCAAAACGCTACAAATCCAATTTTTCTAAAATATTTAAAAAGATATTTTCTTAGCGCCAATAATATTGATAAAACAGTTTTATCTTTTGAAAAACTGATGTGTTAAATATTTATTAAAAGAAGACGCAATTTTAAATCAGTGTAAGTTTATTTTCATTGAAACCGTATGTTGGACGAAATCAGATAATCCTATAAAATGTTTTCTTTTTGCAGTTTCCGGTTTCCGTTACATAGTTACAAAAAATGCTAATCCATATGAAAAAAATATAGACACATCCGGAGCATCATCAGAAAAATAATGTATTAAAAAATTATATCTCTATTAAAAGTTTTAAGCATGAAAACGAGTCTATTTTATAAACGACGTTTTATTTCATTTTTCGCAAATGTAATCGTAATATATCCTATCACATCACATATCTTTTAGAGAACATATTTGGTTTTAGAATGTAAATTATAAAATGAATTATAAAAATAATGTAATTTAAATTTAACAGTTTACTTTATTTTGATAATTTAGACTATTTTAATATCATTCAGGTCACTCTTCCTTACTATTGATATTAAATTAATCGATCCACTGCGATAATGCAAAGTTTTTTTAACGTAATCAGAAGAGGGTGAGACTAGTAGACACCCAAGGGCCTTGTTGTCACCAATCAATATAATAATAATATTTTTAACTTACCAATTTCAATTCAATAATAATAATAATAATAATAATAATAATAATAATAATAATAATAATAATAATACAAACGAACCACGCGTGCGTTTACACTAAAGTCAATAGTAAAAAACTAAGACTGCATTTTATTTTCATAATATATTCTTTCCTATATTTTTCTTTTTACTTAAAAAGTTACATGTAAATTTCACATTTTAAACAAAATGACAAATGGTTGTTTTATGTGGTTATTTATTGCACACTTAACCACAACTCGTAAACAGTTTACTCAAACACAATATTTGAATTCGTATGGGTATTATTTTCATATTCAATAGTACTTAAATCGTAAATTTTTAAAATGAAAAAAAAATGAGCAGAAGTCGTTCAGTTTTTAATATAAAATCCAATTTTAAGCCACATATCTTTTTATAGATAAAAATGTACTGCAAACAGGTGAGTAGTAGTTATTAATAATATTACTATTAGTAGCAGTATTAGTAATAGTGCTATCAGAAGTAGTAGTATCATAATCACGTTGATACACCGGTTCCTGTTAAATAAAATTTAAGCAACTTTGTCAATACTAAAGCGGATTAATATTTGAGAATGCAGGTGCTATTGTGGCATTGAATGCAGTGGTCCTGGACTTCTCCTTGCCAATGGACTCAAGCAGTGCCGATTCAAAAGGGGTGTTGTTGGGATCACGTAATCCTTGCTTCAAAATTACACGCGCAGCTAACGTTGCAGGGAGTATCTATTGTCTCTGACTGAGCGAGGGCATAGATTATCATCATTATTATTATCATTATTATTATTATCATTATTATTATTAGTAGTAGTAGTATTGTAGTAATAGTATCTATTATAATCTCAGTGTTATTGTATTTACATATTTCAGAATTCACACACACTATATTAAATTGACTAACTAATGCTTCTTAATTAAATTTACTACATAAAATTCGAATTTCGTCGGGAATTTGATTAATTTTTTTATCTCTTCTTCTTGACTCTATTCTACGTTTTTCTTCTATCTATTTCTATGTATTTCTCTCCGATGTTTCTATTTATTTTCTTCTTTTATTTGGTTATTAATAAACTACGACCAATTATCCCCCTACAGAGGTAAACATAATATCTTCGCACATGCCGCATATACAGTAATTATGATCAGTCTGCTAATCTATTTGTGGCACTTACGTCACCCGCGCGTCGTCCAGTGGTGGAATGACCCCGGTTGTCGGTTCTGATGTTTCCTCAGCGATGATGTCACGGCCGGTTTCCTAAAACAGACTTGTCATGCAAAAACAATTGAAGGGACCAAGTCAATAAGCGTTTCTTTTTGTTTAAACTTCTTTGTATTCAATCAGGGTACAATCGCAGTTAGCTGTTTAGTTAGGGACTGCCCACTTGTTAACTGCGAGGTTTTCTCTTCTCTCTCTCCGACAGACAACTCAATTATCTACGTGACGGGGTCAATCGATGGGGAAGTCTTCGTTCGTCGGACCCAAGGAAGCAAGGCTCTCTCTCTCTCTTACTCTCTGACTGTCAATCTCTCAAGGCTCGCTGCTTATATTGTGGGGGCGTGGACTTGGTCTCTTCCCGTTTCAGGTCGTTGGCCAATCAGAATTAAGGGATCACTGTCCGTCAAATCTTCGCCAGGCGGCCTATACCCAAAAAAGGAGCTGTCTTTCTTTCTCTGTTGGCATTCGGGTGTTCCCTAATGGAACTTGACAGGACATAAAAACAGAGATGCCTAACTTAATTATTTTTGAGAGGACATAAAAACAGCTGAATCCGATTCCACAAAGGCCACGCGTCTTTCCAATAGGGTCAATTGTCGCCCCGCTGTTCGGCGACTGTTTGCTTTGTAGATCGGAATTTCATTGGTATCCTCGCCACCCACGGGCTGTCATGGCCAATTTAACGTCATCACGTTCTTCCACCATAAGCTACGATCTTATCTTTTTTTCTCTTCTTTTCGTCGTTTACAGCTGCCTGTTTTCCCTTTCTTTTTCCACGGGTTCACCGCTACTCTTGGCCTTTTGGTCAGGATCAAAATGCAGCATCTGTTCCCCGGACGCCGCACCTCCATTTCCTGCTCTCCCCCGGTGGAGGAGAAATCCCTCACGACTGGGACAATTCTTATTTTTGTACCCTTGAGCGTCTCTCATATTATGTTATGTAGCTTTTGCATATATTTACTGCCGCATTCATAATGTCAATTTGGTATACCATTTTCGTATTTTCTTTACATAAATTCAACTCAACGGTCACATCAGAAATGTCCACTGTTATATGTTTTCCGGTATACTTATAACGAATAAACGCCACAGCCGTTTCAACAGCTTGTAGGGATAGATAACTTCCCAATTCATACGGTGGAAGGAAAGTGTTTTGTAAATATTCTGTAATTTCGTTTATAATAAACTTCTATTTTCTGATCACAAATTAGCGTATAACGAAATATCTACAAAATAACATTTAGAATCGATTTTTGAGACAATATACTTCTACAAAATCTGCATGAATAAATATGCCGAATCGCATTCAGACTCTTTATATTTTACACACATGTATTATGCAGAATAGGGACCGCGCTGAAATACTAACGGTGTTATTTATTGATCCTGTCTTAACATGAGAGGCACCAAACTTCACCTACTGTATACAGCATGAGTACAATATTAAAATATTCTCGTTTCTTATTCTACATACTTACAAGATGCATGAAACAATATAACATATACACGAAAGCAGCGAACACTACATTAGTCCTGGCAGTCATTCAACACCAATTCAACATAACAGTGAAAAAGTATAGTTAATGTAGCCAATAAACGTATTCTCCAATGAAGTGATGCTATACCCACGTGATTGGAAAAAAAACTGTAAACGAAGTTGATATGTAGGTGACTAATTAGAAATGTCCCTACGAAAATGCTATGTGTCAAAATTGTTAGAAAAAGGGTAGACAAATCCAGTTATACTGACTCCGAAATGACACGAGAAATTGACAGTAGACAACCCCGATAATATACACGCAGAGTGCCAAATACATGTAAGTTAGCAACAAAAATAATGTTTTTATTTTATTTTAGTAAGTATCAACGTGCTAATATATTCACTACTTGTTTTTCCTACATGCATGCTTCAAAATGCCCATCAAAATGCACTTATTTGTATGATGATCGTCACTATTTAACTTTATTTTGCTAGTTTGTTATTTATATAATATTTTACTAATTTCCTTACAACAAACGCATTCACCAATGAAACGTATGGACTACTTACGTGATTTGCTAAAAAAGCAGAGGGCGTTGCTTTGTTGTATGTGTAATTAAAAATGTATACTATGAAAGCGCTTCATATGTGTGGTTATTCAAACTGAGCCAGGAGTGACACGAGGGATTAAAAGACTCTATAATTTACAAACAAAAGTTCCATGTAAATTCTGGTAAGCAATAAAAAAAACATTCCCTTATTTCACCGAGTGAGAGGGAAATCTAATGCTATCCTCCCCAGGAAAAAAGCTTAACTAAACTTATATTAAGTATAATGCTTAGTTGTTTTTTTTTCTTTCTATAATAGCAAGTATACAGCACATTGCGAATGCATTTTCGGCAGCCCCTGAAACTCTGGCTTCTATTAATTTTTCTCGCATCCTCGCTTGAATGAGTAATATTTCTGACAAATGGAGGAGAAAAAACTGTAGACTAAACTGACATAACTTTGCATATGCAGTCGCTTGAGATGTCGAAATGTTTCTTTTTTTATTCCCAGACTTGTGATTATGTCACTAATAAAACCTTGGAGTAAGCCCAAAAGAGCTATAAGCTGTTGCAACCTACTGGGACTGCTGCATTGCCATTTACTGACTTGATTCTGGACGATGCAGTAGTTCCTGGGCTTCTTGGTGCCATATTAGTGTGTAAATTAAGAGCATTAACCTATTATGGTCTGCAGTCTACTTTTCTCCTTTATTTTCCGTTTCTGTCATGTCAACTCTACTGACCTCTACCACATACTCCCATATTCCGTCATAAAAAGTCACAGGAGACAATACAATAGTAAACCCAGAAATGAAACTTCAAACGTAGATATCCACTAAGGAATTTCCTTCTCCAACACAAATGGTTTATATTCCAACCATCTAGAGGTTGAAATCTAATTACCGGACACCAAACCAGAACTATTGTTTTTGTGCGATACTCGCATTAGGCCGACGGTTTTCCTGAAAGTCTTCAATTAAATTAAAGGATGTTCTAAATTTACATCAAAGATAATTAAAAAAATACTCTAAATCTACATAAAAATCTGACCTCAGAATCGCTATGGGCATGGAATATGTGCCTATATGATAGATGACTTTTTATGGGGTAAGAACATCAGAGAAGACTAAATGTCCCCTACATGTGCTTTTGAGTAGCACTCACAGCACCGCGTTCATATTTGCCCACTATCACCCCCATAACAGTGGGGTTACTATTCTATATAGAATCACTCAGAAAATTGGCCACACAATGTCTATCTATCCTTCCGCTAATGTGCACATTCGTGGTGTCCTTTATAGTCATATTGAATGATTAGTCCACACAAACAAAACGGATGATGAGGCGATGCTCTATCATTATCTCTTCATTGCTTTTGACCTTACTCAGATAATTCACAGAACACACTGGTGTGCCAAAAAATGAGGGCCAGTATGCATGTCCCCTGGACATTTTTCTTATAGCTTACTTTTCGCTATGCTCAACCCCCGTTATCTTCCCACTGTGGTATTTTTACCTATAAATTAAAAAAAAATGTTATATGTCCTCAGATTTGACTGAATTGTTAATTGTCAGTGTAGTTCGCTTTATAGTGTCCAAGAAATGACAGCAAAAAGCTAAAAGCCCGCCGTGTTAATCTTGAGAATACTCCAGTGCTATTGTGCACGGGAAAAAAAAGCTGTCTTAGGAACTGGAACAACCACTGTAAATAAGTAATAAAGGACATATTTATACCCCTAGAACAGAATCCTTACTCTTCTATTATCCAGGAATGTAGATAGCTTGATCGTTCTACAGAGATCGGCATTGAAACTAAGTAACTTACTCAATATATATATATATATATATATATATATATATATATATATAGTTTCCTTATTATATATATATATATATATATATATATATATATATATGTATATATATATATATATATATATATATATATATATATATATATATATAGTAAGTTATAAAATTTATATGGCGATTAAGCTAACCTGAATGTTCCGCGTTTCATCCACTCTAGGACTCTTCAGGCTTATGCGCATAAGCTTGAATATTCCTAGAGTGGATGAAACGCGGAATATTCAGTGTAGCTTAATCGTCATATACATTGTATAACTTACTAACTAGCTCTACCCTCGTATTGAGCACTTTTGAAGTAAATACTTAAAGTGTACGCATAAATCTATACTTTCGTATATTAATTTTATGTGAGTAAATTTAGTAGATGTATATACATATATATATATATATTTATATATATATATATATATATATATATATATAACTACTTAATTTACTCACATAAAATTAATATACGAAAGTATAGATTTATGCGTAAACTTGAGAATAGCCCGAATATTGGCTGAAGAGAGCTTGATAAGGATACCTTAAACGGGCCTTATTATCGGGCTTGAAACCGACGGTACCAATGGTCTGTCCCAACTAACAACTTTCTGTACACAATATATATATATATATATATATATATATATATATATATATATATATACTGTCCTAATTATCGGCTTTGAAACCGACGGTAGCAATGATTTGTTTAATCTAAAAACTTTCTGTAAACAAAATATGTTGTGTACACAAAGATTTTAGATGAGGCAAATCATTGGTACCGTCGGTTTCAAACCCGATAATTAGGACCGTTTTAGATACCCATATAAAGCTCTCATCAGCTAATACTCATCTGCAAGGTACCAATGACTTGTCTCATCTAAGAACTTTCTGTAAAAAAATACGCTTTTATTTTCGGATTTTCCTTATAATTGAGCACTCCGCTGGATTTCTTTTTCCCCAAAAAGCTTATTATATATATATATATATATATATATATATATATATATATATATATATATAATATATATGTGTGTGTGTGTGTGTGTGTAATACATTATAATTGACCGATTTATGAAGCTATATCTTACATTATACAATCTGATTATGTGCAAACTTGTTCCACCAAACGATTCTTAATTTTCTATTTCCTTACAGTTAAAGGTCAAGGGTTAGGTACCTGATGATGTGACAAAATATTAGATCATGATTTACACCGCAACCACCTCCACTTAATTATTCAAACTGTATCAATAATCCAGCGGTGTTGTGTTCTGAGCCTCTTGTTCTTTGACCTGTGTTTTCGTAGTGTCAACAGTGAGACACTTCACAGAACACAATAAAGTGCAGGTACAAATCTCTGTTAATAAGAAGTGATTTTCTGCAAGGAAATAGAGAATTCCCCTCGTAATAAGTACTCAAAAGATGGTGATATTACAGCAACGGCATTAGATTTGACTATTCTAATTATCTCTAATTAGGCACAGGTTACCGAGAGGTCATATTTAGTTCTTAAGGGAAAGTACGGATTGTATTATTGTTAATTAATTGAATTGTACATGTGTTATGAACAAGTTATATGATCATTTTTACAAAGTATCACTATATTAATAAAATGGAACAATTCCTTTGACATAACTATCGACACTATGTGGAAATAACAAAGCAATTCTCACGCATATGGTTCTCGCACAGAATTTCTAGATTATATTAGAGTGTGATTTAACTCAGAAATACACACAGTTCGTCATTGTTTAATAAATAGTTTAATTTATTCTCTCTGACTATGAATATTATTATTATTACTATTATTATTATTATTATTATTATTATTATTATTATTACTATTATTATTATTATTATTGTCTCAAAGTGGTGTTTCCTGGAAGCTGAGTGGAAACAATTCTGCTCAGATTTACAGTACTATCCACCTCTTCCGATAACAATTGGAAATAAATTTGCATTATCGCAACGGCCGCTTACCAATTGTTTCTCTCTGGTAGCCGCCATTGGTCTCCATATATATTTGAGTGGCTATAAGCCTCCTAATGCTCCCAGTTTTTTCACACTTTTCCAGCGTAGGTCTGGTCAGCGCTCTCTGCACGGTTTTTCCATCCTTCTTGACCCTACCCAACTATATTGCATCACACTTTTTGGGGTGTCGATGATGAGGCAGTGGAGGTGATAGGATAGCAGACTAATAGATATGCAGCTTCAATGTTCTTGTTTCCCTGCTTCATCTTTTGCCTTTGTAGCGGTTTGTGTGGTCCGTGCATATGGCTCACATGTCTATTTTCCTTAATATTTCTGATGTTTTCATTTTTTTTCGCTGTATCTTATTTACTATATCAAAAAAGATTTCCTTCTTTTTCTTTCATTCCTTCTTTATTTAGTAAGTGATATAATAAAATGTTGTGTATCATAGATTCTACATCTTCTATTTATATGCGAATTGCTCGTGAAGAGCATTGATTATATTGATACTTTGTTTTGGAAAACATAAAAACTTTATACACTTCATTTATATTAATATATAAATGTACATATGCATACATACATAATACATCCATATATATATATATATAATACACTCCACAGTCAAATAACGTCGCAGCCCACAAGAGCCATGACAGTCAAAGAACCGGAAGTCCAAGACGAGTTTCGCCCTCATTTGGGGTCATCAGTTTAATACATCCGAAATCCGGATTCGAAACTCTAGCCTATTGCATGCCAGGCAAGCACTCTACAAACTGAGTAAACGTCCCGCACAGATCAAGCAAACCGCACCGAAATCCGACTGTGAAATGAACCTACTTTTTCTCAACAAGGGACACGGTCATCCAACCAGCTAATAACCACAAGCCGATGTCTCTTAAGTAAAAGTTTTAACTCGAAATGACGATGCCATCCAGCAATGCTAACCACGCGAGCAACTTATGATGGGATGTTCAGTATGTGAGAGATTGTATATAATAAATTTCACAGCCAAACAACGTCGCAGCTCACAAGTGCCATGACAGTCAAAGGGCAGGAAGTCCAAGACTCGTTTCGTTCTCATTTGGGCTAAACAGTAAGACACATCCGTACTCAGGATTCGAAACCCGAGCCTCTTGCACGCAAGGCAAGCACTCTACCAACTGAGCAAACGCCCGGCACACAAGAATTTCTATTAACCAACACAGCTTAAGCAAACCGCGCCGAAATCCGACTGTGAAATGAACCTACTTCGTCTCAACAAGGGACGTGGTCATCCAACCATGATGGATGATACGATTGTCAGAATATATATATATATATATATATATATATATATATATATATATATATATATATATATATATATATATATATATATATATATATATATCATCATCGGCGGTCACTCGTGTCCGAGTAAGACTGTCCTCCGTTGTGGCTTCTGTGGGTCCTCAGGTGAGCATAGAGCCCAATCCTAGACCCAATTTGTCTTGTGCAATTTGGGCAGATAAAGGTAGTGGTGGTGGGGTAGGGTTGGGTGTGTCTGGTTAATAATCTTTCTTTTCTGTGCTTGCGCCTATCCTCAGCAGTTTTATTTAGGTCACTACTATAAAGCGCAGCACCTTTGTGGACAGCGCTCCTCCATGCCAACCTGCTCCCAGCCACGTCCTCCCATGTCTTAAGGTCCATGTGAAACCGCTTTAGATTTGCTTTGATGTTGTCCTTATACCTCATCTTTTGGCCACCCTGGGCACGCTTTCCCTCAACAAGCTGAGAGTAGAAAATCTGTTTTGGGAGGCGGAGATCCGGCATTCGGACAACATGACCAGTCCATCTGAGCTGGCGTTGAGCAACAGTAGCGGTGATAGTGGGAATGTCAGCCTCACTCAGGACGCTGGTGTTGGTGCGTCGGTCCTTCCAACTAATTCTGAGGATTTTTCGGAGGCATCTTTGGTGGTACGTCTCCAGGGTTTTTACGTGCCTCCTGTATGTGGTCCAGGTCTCCGATCCATAGAGAAGAGTGGGCAGCAAGACAGCTTTATATACCATGATTTTGGTATTTGCCAGAAGGTCACGGTTCTCAAATACTCTCTTCCTTAGCCTTGAGAAAGCCCCACTGGCACAGCTGAGACGGTGTTGTATTTCATCATCTATGTTGGCTTTTGATGATAGGATGCTGCCTAGGTATGGGAAGTGGTCCACATTTTCCAGTCTTGCGTTGTCAATGGAGATGTTTGGGGGTGAGACTGGAGTACTGTTTGGTGGTGATTGATGGAGGATTTGGGTTTTTTTTATATTAATTGTTAGTCCTAGCTGTTTGTACGCCCTCGTGAAGGCAACCAGTGTACACTGTAGGTCCTCTTCTGAGAGGGCTACAAGGGCGTTATCGTCTGCATACTGTAGCTCCATAATGGATATGGTGTTCGTTCGACCTTTGGCCCTAAATCTGTTGATGTTAAAAAGTCGGCCGTCGGTTCTGTACATAATCCGAACTCCATGGGGAAGATGTTTGTCCGTAAGATGGAGGATAGCAGTAATGAAGATGGAGAACAGGGTTGGGGCAATGACACATCCCTGTTTCACTCCCGTGTCAACCCTGAAGGGCTCTGTTTCATCTCCACTACTACTGAGGACTGTAGCTGACATATTGTCATGCAGCAGTATCAGTACCCGAATGTACCTCTCTGGGCATCCAAACCTTGCAAGAACCAGCCAAAGGGCTTGACGGTTCACAGAGTCAAAGGCTTTAGTAAGGTCTATAAAAGCCATGTATGATGGTAAATTTTGCTCCCTGCACTTTTCTTGGAGTTGACGAGCAGTGAAGATCATGTCCATCGTGCCTCTATTTGGTCGAAAGCCACTTTGGGACTCGGGAAGGATGGTTTCTGCAAGGGGTGTAAGCCTGTTGGCCAAAACCCGAGCTAGGGCTTTCCCTGTGGTAGAGAGGAGAGAAATGCCCCGGTAGTTCCCACAGTTTGCCTTGTCTCCCTTCTTAAAGATGGAGACAACTAGGGCATCTCTAAGTTGTGCAAGGATTTTCTCTTGTTCCCATATTTTGAGCAGCAGGGCATGGATGTGTCTGAGAAGATCAGGCCCGCCTTTCTTCAGGATTTCTGCTGGGATGCCGTCAGAACCAGCCGCCTTATTGTTTTTCATCTTCCTAATTGCATCCCGCACCTCTTCCAGACTGGGTGGTTCTCCCATGCTCTCAATTATGGGCTGTTGGGGGAGTTTTTCAAGGGCCTCCATCTCTGGAGTGGTGTCCCTGTTCAGAAGATCCTTGTAATGCTCTTTCCATCTATTTGTTATTTCTCCCTTTCCTTTCAGCAGCGTGAGCCCATCCTTAGACCGAAGGGGGGTCAGAAAACGGTAGCTGGGGCCGTATACCACTTTTGTGGCTTCAAAGAATCTTCTGGTGTCCCCAGAGTCAGCAAACTGCTGGATCTCCTGAGCCTTCTTCATCCACCAGATGTTCTTCAGCTTCCTGACTGTCGATTGGACAGCCGCTTTAGCCTTGGCATGGGCAGCTCTTTTAACCTTGCAATTGATGTTATTCTGCCAGGTGATAAAAGTTTGCCTCTTGGTGTCTATAAGCTGTTGGATTTCGGTATCGTTTTCATCGTACCAATCCTGATGTTTCCGCTTTTTCTGCCCTAGGATGCTTATACTGGAGTCCATGATGGCAGAAGACAGCTTGTCCCAGTGCTCTTCAGCGTCATGCGGATACTGCTTGGGCAGGTCCGCACTAAGAGCCGCCTGGAGGTGTTGTTGGTAGGTGATATCGCCCAGCTGCTCGATGTTGAGCTTTGGTCGGCTCTGTCTTTTTTGCATCCTTTGCTTCCGCATTAAATGGATAGACATGATGGAGCGAATAAGACGGTGGTCGGTCCAACAATTGTCTGTACTGGTCATTGCCCTGGTGTTCAGCACATCACAGCGGTCTTTGGCACGGACAATGACATAGTCAATGAGGTGCCTGATTTTACTTCGAGGGTGCATCCATGATGTTTTGAATGCGTTTTTTTGTCGGAAAAGTGTGTTCGTGATGATCAGGTTATGTTCTGAGCACTTTGTCCGTAGGAGTGTACCATTTGAGTTAATGTTCCCAACTCCTTCTCTTCCAAGCGTTCCTCTCCAGTGCTGATGGTCTCGTCCCACTTTAGCATTGAAATCCCCAAGTAGGATAATCTTGTCCCCCTTGGGGGCCCCGGATAAAATGGTGTCAAGGTCAGCATAAAAGGTCTCCTTTATTTCATCATGTGCATCAAGTGTTGGAGCATACGCACTAATCACAGTGGCCATTTGGTTGCCCGCAAGCATCAGGCGCATGGTCATTAGCCGTTCGTTGATGCCAACAGGGGGCTCATTGAGGTGGCGGATGAGGCTGTTCTTTATAGCAAAGCCCACGCCATGGATACGCGGCTCTTCTGCAGGCCTTCCTTTCCAAAAGAAGGTGTACCCGCCTTTCTCCTCCCTCAGCTGCCCGTCGTCAGCCAGTCGGGTTTCAGAGAGCGCATATATATATATATATATATATATATATATATATATATATATATATATATATATATATATATATATATATATTAGTGATTGTAAATATTTTTTCAAAAATATCAGGAATCGAAATCTTTAACATTACGCGCTCCAGCCGCATTCACTACAAATGTTAATATCGAGAGAAAGAGAAGGATAATTTTATATTCAACAACTTGGAAAAATATATTTACTTTGGGGTATCAAAAAGCAAATTACATATATAATGGAAAGTTGAAATAGACATTTGCATTTCAAATTGACGCTATATCTCTGTTCGCATTATGTATTTATCTATCTCTCTATCTATCGTAACAATGATTTTACTGATTATAAACCATGAAAAGTGTATCACTATTTACTGTTAATTTCAATGTTATGTGCCGATAGTTTAATAGTTTATCAGTAAAATAATAACACACAGAAAACACACAACTAAATTTAATATTTCGTATAAATGCATATATATATATATATATATATATATATATATATATATATATATATATATATAGCTCTACCTACGTATTGAGCACTGTTGAGGTAAATACTTAAAGTGACGCATAAATTTATACTTTCAATATTAATTTATGTAATAAATGAAGTAGTGATATATGTATATATATATTTATGTGTATATATATGTGTGTATATATATGTGTGTGTATATATATGTGTATATATATATGTATATATATATGTATATACATATATATATGTATATACATATATATATATGTGTGTGTGTGTGTGTGTGTGTTCGCGACCTATTCCAAAAAAGAAAATGTAAGCTAACATTATAATATACTGGGACATCTTTTCTAAGGAGAAGATCAACAAAATGTTTAATTTAATAAGTTATCAGGTTGAATCGTAATTGAAGTTTTTTTAATAACAGTAGGTTTTTAAATTGGATAGTACTGCATTTGTAATATGTGGACAACTAAATGCACTCGCGAGACATGTTTAATGAAAAAACATTGTTGGCAACATAATGCAACTATTATATTTCACATATTATATTTAAAATAACAAGATTAAGAAAAACTTCTCAATTAAACTTAGGGTACTCCTCTGAGTAAAAACCCAGTCTAGTAATTGGTAAAAGTTGTCAATAGAAGTAAGATGTTTAATTCACGTTTTGCTTATTTTCGTCATGGCATTTCGTCATTAACCCACCAGAAAACTTCAGACTAAAATTTCGATACCTAAGGCTGTAGAAAATTTTGTGACAGAAGAATTAAAACTGTCATTGTGTCACGAAGTAGTGTCCGTTACAAAACAATTGCCTATATCTTTTATAGAAGGTTAAGTTTATATACAATATATGACAACATTGTGGCACACACACATACACACACACACGCACACACACACACACACACACACACACATATATATATATATATATATATATATATATATTGTGTATTTATGCAGCATCTTTTCATTCAGACCATTACGGTTGAATAGCACGGAGTGTTTTTGCTTCATAAGTTTTTTTTTTTGTTATTTGTTATTTTTCAATTTTCCGTCGTTCTTATTTCGCAGTCGAATCTGTGCAAAAGAGTTCTATAGTCGTCTTTGTCCATCTGTTTTGTCTTTTGGCAGTTGTTTTGCAAATACTTTCAGCTGAGTTTAATCAGTCATCTTCAGGCAGTTTTTGATTACTGTTCGTTTAAAATCTGGATGTTTTCATATGTTTGAGTTAATGTTACATTAACATTTTTGGAATTAGTGAAACGTCTTGCGTGTAGAAAAATAGGTTTTTAACGTGTTAAGAACGTTTCTGATTACAAGATGGTATAGAATCTACAGTTTTTATAATAATTTTATAACATATTTATAGCTATATATATGCAACTATATATATATATATATATATATATATATATATATATATATATATATATAAACACACATCGTCTGAACAATGTGTTGGCCGTGTGTCTAATGCAGCTGTTGGTGTTGGAGATGCATTCGCCCAAGTGACTTTGAATTGATATACGACATTGTTTTCATCTGATTTTGTTGTCAGGGGAGTCCTGTTTTGTATTATAAGGTTAGCAATTGTTTATTTCCTGTAGTTGACAAATAGGATCTTATTATTATTTACTGAGAATATATATATATATATATATATACATATATATATATCGATATATTATATTTCTAGTAGCATTTAATATAATTTATAGTTATGATGTCGCTGGCTGCAATAGAATATATTGATCAGGCATAACTTATTAATTTGTTATTATTAGTTTAGTTTGGTTTCTAACTGTTAGTTTAATGTGTTTATCTACTAAAATATTCGAATAGCAATCAATTTTCATGCAGGCGTTTTTTTATAGCAGTTACAATAACTAAAATCTTGGAGCATTATTATTACGCTAATCTATTCGAATATGATATATTATAGCTATATAATAAGCAATACCCAATCTTTGTTCATTTGCAAGTATGAGGACACGTTTATTAATTGTTCAACCCTATTAGGGTTAGGTAGAAGTAATATATTTTACAATAAAGTTTATTAGAAAATAGGCTGCCTGAATTTACGACTGCAAATTTAGACGATTCGTAGTCTCCCGTATGTCGCGATAGTGACACACGAGGGTGTGAACTCTTGGTGTTTTTATAATAGTTAGAATAGTCTATTATGAGGGAATATCTAAGTCCTCATAACACCTTCGTCTCAGAAATTCAGTCCGCATGCTTAGTACATTTTTCTTTTTGGATCGATCGTTAATGAATCCGTGATTTTCCTTTTCCATCCGAATCGGCGTCGTTCATGAGTGGTTCGATGTGAAACGTGTTGTATATAATCTAGCTGACCGCTTCTGCTTCGTGATATTCATATTTTGAATTATCAAACACAGGATTACTCATATCACTATGGTGACTTTCATACATGGATTTTATACTTTAAATACTGTACATCATATTTCCTATTCTTTTGTCTATTTATATGTTCTAAGAAAGGCGTGTTTTTACGTTTTGTAAAAAAACTTTTCGTCTTTAACATAGTGTTTCCAAGTCCATATAAAGTCCTTTTTTATTTCTTTTGGAGTGTATTTTTGTTTAAATAAGTGTCTTATCTTCCGCTTTAATATGTTCTTTACTGAGAACAATCTTACTGATTGTAAAGACTAAGTATGCGTATACAACTGCAGAAACTGTCACAATGCCATTTCTATTCGTGTGACGCATGCTTATTTAAGTGTCTGTTTCATTGGGTTAACGAAATATCCTGCCACCTCGTTTGATTGCACTTGGTACTGGTGAATAGTAACATGACATTTGAAACCTACATTAGGTTCCGTTGTCATTTACTAAGCAGTCGACAATTTTAAACCGGGGGAAATGATTCATGGAAGATAGTATTTTATATCTTAATATTTTCCCTGATTTTATGTAATTGACTATCACCATTAAGTAAGGGTCCATCCACAAGTGTTCCGGCGAAATCAATATAGATTCTAGACAATGTATATAGAGAGTTGAAAGAATTTGATAAATTCTTTAAGAGGAGAATTATCAGAGCAATGCAAAGCTCACCCAATTGACTTAAAGCTCATCAAAAGTATTATTAATAAAAGAACAAACATATAAAATATATACTAAAGCATATAGATTTGATCGTTTACAATGTGTGTCAAATTATTAACGAGATAACATTTTTACCAGTTTCAGAACCTTACCGGTAGTTTCGTATCAAAAGCTTCGGAAACGTTGACAATGCCGAGCTGCGTGTACTGTGAAATTTTCGTACTGTTCCCCGCGATGTAAACAACTTGCCATCGTAATTGCTGAATCCACAGTATTTGATGTGTGGCAAACTATTAACAAGGCAGTTTGTTTTGTCAATAAAATGGGTTGTAAAGGTGGTTTGTAGTAGTTCTGAAAAGAGTAGTATACCGGAACATCTAGCAAAAGGTTTAACTACCCTAGAAAATGATAGAAAGCTACCATTACAATGTTACGTGACAGGGCTGATAAATAGGTCTACCCCAAATTAAACGTGACGTTGTTAACGAAAGAGGTGGCAAAGTCTGTTAAGCCTGTGACAAAGCCTCCATTAAAGCAACATCACATACAAAACCGATTGAAATGGGCAAAGGACAAGAGGAAAACGGATTTTTCCAAAGTTTTGTTCACGGATGAAGTGCGTGTCACTCTTGATAGCCCAGGTGGTTGGAGCAAGGGATGGGTCCCAGATGGATGATATCGTCATCAGCGTTTAAGGCGCCTACAAGATGGTGGTGGGATAATTATTTGGGCTGGGATTATCGGAGGTACTTTAGTTATCCCATGGAGAGTGCTAGAAGAAGAAAAATGACGTCAAAGGCTTACATAGCTTTTTCGAAGGATCACTTTGAACTATGGCTTAAGAAGCTAAGGTTCGCGTTCAGAAGAACCATGATTTTTAGGTAGGATAATGCTCTCTCGCATGCAGCAAACAAAAGCAAAGAGTATTTGCAACAACTGAGTTTCTCTGGGCTACAGAAGATGGAGTGACCTTCGAATTCATCAGATTTTAACCCAATTGAAAACTTTTGGAGTATAATCTAGCGATTCCTCTATGCAAGTGTACGCCAATTTAAGGGAAAATATGATGTGTGGGAGGCTCTCCACGAGGTATCGAGAGGAATAACTGTTGACGAAATCACAAATTTGACTAATTCTGTAGACCAAAGTATTTTACATGTCATTCATAAAAAGGATCGCATATGCCCTACTAATTTTGTCAACGTAGAAATTGCTATGTAGTTATTGTGTTCTAAGTATTTTTCATAGTCCATTTAATGTTTGAAAATTATTTCAATAAAAAAGTTATGAGTATATTGTGGTTTTTCTTAACTTCGCTAATAACTTGACACACTAAAATCAGCAGATATTCCTATCTTCTTCTATAGTTTCGCTAATACTGCTTTAAATAATTTTATTTTCTTACGGGAGTAGTTGAATTGTATTGAAAACACTTTCTCAAAAGTTAATTTATTTTTATTCACTCGTTCCTTAAATATTAAAAAAATGTCAACTCGTTAATAATTTGATACTCAGTGTATTTACTATGGATGTTACATCCAATAGGGTGTATAAAAGTATATATAAGTTTATAGCTAGGTATTTGGCCTGTAATGCTGCATCAGAAGAGGCGAGAAGATTCTTGGTTACATATTAGAGATACGACGTCTAGCGATAATAATAGTAGGAGCGAAATAATAGGGAGTGAGGGGGAAATGGTAATATATTGAAAGTGTGGAGGAAGGGAGATAGGAGAACTAAAGTAATTAATGCAATAGAGGAAGATGATTATTAATATTACAAATAGATATAGGCGCCATGTAAGGTGGTTAATGAGTTTGACATGTTAGGATATCCGCGTATGCGTTCAATGTATATCCGCATATGTTGAGATACATGTATACTATCGGAAAGATTATAGAAAGGATTTAAGGTAGACACCTTTATAATCATATAGAGTTAAGGTTTATAACTAGATATATATTAAGACTATTATTCGAATTATAGCGTAAAATAATCGACGCATAAAGTATAATATAATTAATGGATAAATAATATTACAAAATTAAAAAGATAAAATATAAACAATGACGAAAAATACACCAATGGTACAGGAAAACATAAAATAAGGAATAAAAACGTATACATTATATAAAATTAAACAATATATAAAATACAAAATATATTAAAAATAGTATATATCTATGTCTATATCTATAAAAGTTAAACGTTCTGTGTGTAGTTGTGTGTGTATGTGTGTGTGTCAATGTTCAATCTAAAGTTTAAAATAATTGATCTCTTCGGTCTCTACAAAATTACTCAGCCAATGTTTAGTCTAAACATTTGAAATTTTACATACAGTGTATTTAGACATAGAGCAAGATTTTTAATTGTTTTCTGGTCGATAATTTTGCTGCCAATGGGTCAAACTTCAAAAGATTTTACCTTTGCGGTCTGTAGCAAACTATTTAGCAAATTTTGGGTCTAAACATTTGAACTTTTACGTAAAGAGGATTTAGACATGCAGCAAACTTTTTACTCAGGTTTCGGGTGAAAACTTTGCTGCCAAGAAGTAAAACCTGAAAGTATTGACCTTTGCATTCTCTGTCTAACTCCTCCGTTAATTTTGGGTCTAAATACTTGAATTTTTGGATGTAGGTTCCTTGAACAGAAGTCAAACATTGAAATGCATATATATATATATATATATATATATATATATATATATATATATGTGTGTGTGTGTGTGTGTGTGTGTGTGTGTGTGTGTGTGTGTGTGTGTGTGGTCACATAAAGTTGTGAACCGTAAATAGGGCCCGAGCAAAGCCGGACTGAACTGTTAGTAAAATCTCAAAATAAAAATATAGAGTATAATAAAATTTGGCTAAAATAAAAATTCTTAAGACGAAAGGCTTTACAGTAATGGAATGTACTTAAGTATCTGAATATATATTTTATCAATTGTTCAGAATTCCATGTTAAATGCCAAGTATCATATAAACACCCTTTATTATTTGGGTATTTTTATGAACAAAATACCTAATAACAACAGCAGTTTCTATGACTATTTCGAATTCAATTGCTTTTAAGATAAGTGGACTAAGTCTTGAAAGAAAAGTACAGGTTCTCCCAAACAGCTGCAGGGAGGATGAACCACCATACATCCTCCTATAACATTCTATTAGGAGAGGGCGACTATACCCTTCAGTTTAATAGAACATGTACATGTGCCTACTGGACAATATGTAACATTTTTAATATCGACTGCAGCAACAAAGCCCAATAACATATACCAGAAAAAACAGCATTTATCCATAAAACATCCATTATTTCTATGCAATTCCTATAGATAAATACTTATTATATCGGGAGCAATTAAACCTGACATAATAATGTAGAACAGGAAAGAGAAAAAAAGCAACTTTAGTAAAAAGAAAATCTTTTTGATACGAACATCCGAGATATCTATACGGACGTACACATGCGCACAACATATTCCTACAAAATGTTTACAAAAATAAACGACTAAGGGGCATCCAATAAACGCAACCTTTTCATTCACTAGTGCAATATAACTTTCTGGTAGATTTTTAGGGACGTACGTTGCGGTCTCGCTTTTAAATATCACTAGGTTAAGCGTCTGATGAGTCTTCACCAGTGGAACATGTTTTTTATAGACATTTACGGACGTTTACTAATATTTATACACTAATCTAAAAACAATTCATAATAATACTTTCGAACTTCCTTATAGTGATAAAATTATTTATAAAAAATAAATTAATAAAATGAAAAAGTTAAATAAAATAATACAAATTAATAGTTAATTTGAATTCACATAATTTAAGCTAATACAGATTTGAAGGTATTAAAACGAAAAACATATTCGGACAAATCATACAAAATTTCGTAGGACCAATTTCTTCTCGTCAGAAAACCTAAATTATACTGAACCTTTATAATGGTCCAGAGGAAGACACTTTTTGAAAGGTATAGAATGTTTTACAACTGATTTATTTTATTTTAGCGGTGCAGAATCTTGGAATGACATACAGTTTGCGCTGGACTGTAATTTTTTTAATGTGAATAAAATATATAGTTTAGTAATTTTTTTTCATTTAAATATCATTTTCAAGGCTTTTTTAAAAAAAAGTTATTTCAGTCGTAAAACGTCTGTTTTTACTATCAAATCTTTATTTTAAAATTATTTTAGTAGAAGATTTTCATAGATTTATTTGAATTGTTATAAAGAATTGTGTGCAGAATATCTTTGTATCAGTTTGGTGTATATGCTCATGCGGTTTTCAATTGCAAATTCATTGGTGCTTGCACATCTATTTAAAGAATTCCAACAATAGTCAAACATCATCACCATGCTTCACCTGTCCTGTTGTAGCAGAGCGCGTATGAGCGTAAAGGAACATCCTAGCAGGAGCTGTAAGAAAGCTGGCGTGTGAGGATATTAGCAGCGGTAGCCGGAAAAAAGGCATATATAAAATTTAGGAAGTGTGCGTGAGTTTGCACGAAAAGTAAAAGAAAAAATACAGCATGTGCTCGGGAGAAGAAAAAGTTTGATTGAAAAAGTAAACAAATTTATGGGCGACGTATAGTGCAGCAGAAAGTAAATCTCGCGTCAGAGGATGTGGCAGCGAGAGACTCTTTAAGCTGGTGACAAGACGAACGGTAACAAACCGGGATCAAGCGTAACGGCCACATTACACTAGGAGCGTGTTTCCTTGGGATTCTTTCGGAAAGCGCTCTGTTTGCCCGTTGCTAAAACAGCCAGGATGTGTCGGTTCAAGTGGTGAATTTTTATACTCATGTTGCAGTAAGGGTTCTTAAAGACCACTAACATGATTGCTACTAAGTTTACATAGATCTGTGCTTTGGTGTGATTCAAGAAAAATCAGTACGACTTAATCAAAGTTGTTCTATATTTCTCGCTAAAACATGATTCTAATTCTAAAACGCGACAGAGTTTTTGATCAGCTGTCTAATTTGATGGACATCGAAAAGACTGGTTTTAATTTTTCAATTGACTTATTGAGAAACGTATTGCACAAAAGCTTAAAAACCGCGCTTCTTCGTCAATCCCGGATTTATGGTATGTGGAGAAAATTGCATGCATCTCTACTCAACTAAATGCATATTTATAATTTATTCCTGATTTGAAAAGTGCAAGTTCTTCACCTACAAGCCATTCATCTTTCACATAATGGTGAGTTATCTTCCTTACTATCCCAGAAGCATAAGAAGCATGAGTATTTTGTAATTCCGAATTGTTGGCTAAGCAAAAACTTGATAATTTTCTATTCAATGGAAATGAGCTGTTGATGTTTGTTATAATAAATCTTTTCTTGGACCATGTTCTTTTAGTGTGGTAGAATGAGTAAATAGTACAGATGCAAATAGATTTCTATTACGTAGCAGCACAGATTACAAATATCTTCACTGCATTTAGAGTGTATTTCGGTACTTCAGAATTTCATTGCAAAAAACATGACGAATTTCTCTATGATTCTCTCTCCTCTGATATTGAGCGCGTGGTAATGTGGAGAAAGAGGTGGCTGGTAACTTTTAATGCATCTAAAACCAAGCTCCTTGCTTTCCATCATCAATGCTCTGATCCCCATCTGGCATCAATTGAAATGGATAGTTTTCTTCTTGGAGAGGTTCCATGATTTGACAAGCTTCTGGGGTTGAATTTACTCCTGATCTGAAGTGGAACTCGTGCATCAAGTCTGTTGCCAAGGTCGCTGGAAAAATGGTAGGATCCTTCTACCACTCCGGAAAATATCTCACTACTGATGCAATTCTCTATTTATATAAAAGCCAAGTACGTCCAAGGATGGAGTTCTGCTGCCACCTCTGGGCCGGAGCTGTTAATAAACAGCCTATATTCCTTGACAGAGTAAAAATAGACTTCGTAGCTTAGTGGGGATGCCCCTTTCTCTTCCCTGCAATGTCTCTCCAACAGAAGAGACGTTGCGAGTCTGTCTTGATTAATCGTTATTTCCATGGCAAATACTCTTCTGAGCTCCAATCTCTTGTTCCCCTTCGCCACTCTTTCACAATAAACACCCGTCTAGCTGAAACCACTGTCATTAATTTCTCCCACTCTTTATCTATGCCTAAATCAAAACATAGATTCCATGAGCAAAGCTTCTTTCTTAGAAATGCACGTCTGTGGAACGCTCTTCGGTTTACCTTTTTCCCATCTGACTACAACTTGGATGTCTTCAAGTTCAACATAAACAAATTCCTAATTAACCGCCCCCTTGAGTAAGGCACTTTATAACATCTCCAATAGTAAAGATTACTACGATAATATCCCAGTGATTACTGTACACGCAATAACCCTTATCCCCAGTGGCTTTCGGGCCTTGATAAGTGGTGACCTCCATGTAAAAATAAAAAAAATACTAAGTCTTTTTCTGGAGTAAAATATATTTTAGATTCTCGAGGCTTCGTACCGAAGAAACGTTTTTAAACGTTTTTAAACAACAAAAACCTGCCAGCCATGATTCTCCCCAGAATGTGCTGCTGCCATCGGGCAAAGAAATCACTTTTTCCATAGCTACCAACGTAATAGATGCACTGAGATTAAAGATGGTTTCAGGACTGCCAGCAACAACTTTAAAAGAGTAATAAAAAATCCAAGAGTACTATATGCTCAGTCTGTTAAATCCAAAGTAGCTGAGCAGCAGCTTGCTTCCCACCAGTTCTGGCAAATAAAAAAATAGGATCCTGAACAGAAGCGTGCGTTCTATCCCAACCATCATCAATGAACCTGAGGCCATCTCGTCATAAACTAATCATAAACTATTTGCCCAGAACGTTGCAGCTAATTCTACCCTGTGCGACGAAGGCCATCAACTCCGCGTACTTTCCCCTATAACAGACAACTCGCTATGCAACATATAAATATCGGTGCGTGATGTCGGCAAGCTACTAAAGAACCTTGATTCCAGTAGAGCAACTGCCCCTTTTGGCATTCCAATTATAGTGCTGAAAAAGCTTCAACCATAACTTGCCCCCATACTTAAAAAAAACTGTTAAAGCGTTGCATTAAGGGGAAGTGATTCCCAACACCCCAGAAAACCTCATCAATATGCACTGTATTTAATAATTCAGGCGATAAGCCGTCTTCTCTCAGTACAGACCAATAACTCTTCTGTATGTTATAAGTTGCTGGAATTCATATTAAATAGAGAATTAGTAAACCATCTCAGCAGTCATTACCTTCTTAGTGATTTACAATATGGTTTCTGTTCTGCCAGATCTACATCATGTGTACTCATAGGATTATTGAATCTCTCGACAAAGGCTTCCTTTTAAGGGCAATTGCTCTTGACATATCAAAAGCCTTCGATAGTGTAAGGCATAAGGACCTACTTTACAAGATCTCCAGCTACGGTATAATTGGAAATATTTTCTCAATAATTAAATCATTTCTCTCTGATTGGCTCATAAGGGTAGTGGTTGATTGGCAGAAATCAGAGGCCCTCAGTATTAATGCTGGAGTCCCTCAGGGGTCAATCCTGGGCCCACCTCTCTTGCTGACCTACATAATAGATCTAAAAAAAAACAAAATCATTTGTTGACATCTATGCTGATGACACGGCTATCTATGGCAACACATCAAATGCCGTAAATGACAAAGTTCTCTCTTATCTCTCTCCTCTAATCTTGAGCGCGTGGTACAGTGGGGAAGAGCTGGCTGATTACTTTTAATGCATCTAAAACCAAGCTCCTATCTTTACAAAATCAACGCTCTGATCCCTATCTGGCATCAGTTGAAATGGATGGCTCTTATCTAGCGGAAGCCCTATGTTTTGATAAGCTTCTGGGCTTGACCATAAATTCTGACCTGAAATGGAATACGTGCATCAAGTTTGTGGTCAAGGTCGTTGGGAAAATTGTAGGATCCTTCTACCGCACCAGAAGATGCAATTCTCTATCTATATAAAAGAGAAGTACGTTCAAGTATGGAATACTGCTGCCACATCTGGGCAGGAGATGCTAGAAACGGCCTATCCTGCCTTGAAAGAGTACAAAATATACTTTGTGCCTATGGGGAGGATGCCATTTTCTTTTCCTTGCAAGATATCTCCCACAGGAGAGACGTTGCTAGCCTGTCTTTGTTTTATCGTTACTTCCATGGTAAGTGATCGTCTAAACTCCAATCCCTCGTCTCCCTCGCAAATCTTTCACGATAAACACCTGTCCAGCTGAAGCCACTGTCCAAAAGTATCCCTACTCTTTATCTGTGCCAAAAGCAAAACGTAGATTTCATTAATAAAACTTTTTTCTTAGAAGTGTAGCCTGTGGAACTCTGTCCTGTTTGCCTGTTTCCCACCTGACTACAACAAGAATCCTTTCAAGTCCAACATAAACAAATTCCTAATGAAACGCCTCAGTAAGACACTTTATCAAATCCTAACACTAACGTACTGTACACGCAATAAGACTTATCCCCGAGTGGCTTCTGGGCCTTGATAAGTTGTGACCCCCTTGTAAAAAAAATCAAGTTCATCTTCTAATATTTCAAACTGGACGTCAAAAGTTTCGCTTTTACCAGAAATAAATCGCGATGTCGATGCTTGCGATTATTTAAAAAAAAATAGTTTTGCTACTTTTACACCCCCATATATATATATATATATGTGTATATATATATATATATATATATATATATATATATATATATATATATATATATATATATGTATATGCACGTACGGGCATGTCTCCACTATGACGAAAAGAGTTCATATAGTTGAAATACTGTGGTGATTTACGATATTGTCCGTTGGTTCATATAAGTAACAATTGATTGCATATTTTGAAGACGGTTGTCAAATGGGAATACGAAGAGAAGAGAATTTACGTGCTGTTCGCCATAACACCAAAATGAAGAAAAAGAAAAAAAACAATTCATGGGCCGGGCTTGCTACCGTGATGAGACTATGCATTAGCGAAATATTGGACTTACAAAAAAAAATCAGTAAATAAAACTGATTTATCATTATACTCGACACATCAAAGTTTTCAAATTTCCCATTTAAAGTTTACCTTTAAATTAAGTGTCTTCAAAAGTGCGTGAGCATCTTTTACTTTAAATCCGGCTCGAAACTGGAGCATTACACACTCGAAATCATCGAATCAGCACGTAAATTCTCCTCTCTTCACCATAACACCAAAATGAAGAAAAAGAAAATAAATTTCATGGACCGGACTTTCTACCCTGATGCAGGTATGTATAAGCGAAATATCAGTAAATAAAAATGATTTTATCGTTATATTCGACACGTAAACTTTTCAAATTTCCCATTTAAATATATATATATATATATATATGTATATACTTATATATATTTTATATATTTAATATATATATATATATATATATATACACACACACCCACACCCACACACACACACACACACACACATATATATATATATATATATATATATATATATATATATATATATATATATAACATATCCATTGACGTGAAAGCACCTATTTCTTCACCATATTTCCTCTGCTTAAATTTTGTTATCAAGTAAGATCTTTGATTTACTTGCAGTTTTATCAAATACGTTTGTATGCAAAATCCGATCCCGCATTTTGCTAATTCCTACCCTCTGATGAGAAGGAAAGTATTTCTTCGAAACTTCCCGGATTAAGGACTATCCACTTATTAAGTGTTTTCTTTTCAGATTAAATATGTTTTTAACTCTTTTTCAAAGTGTTTTAACATGTTTTGTTAACTATATGCGCACGAATATTTCGTAAACATATTGTATATAAATACATATATATATATATATGTATATATATATATATTAATGATAAAACGATTCTAAAATTTTCCCCGATTTCGATACAATCATCGATTCCGCTGTAAATTTCCGACTCCGATCCATTCTCCGTTCTTTTTAAACAGTTAATTATTATATTAGAGATTTGTGGTTGGTGGGTTTTTTTTATAAATTCTTATATTTTCGGCTAATTTCCGCGTACGTTTTTTCTCAAATGTTTTCCTTGTAGTTGGTTGAAAATTCATTAACAACAAAAGTTTTAATTTGATTTAAAAATAAAGACAGATTGTATCATTTGGTTATTAGTGTACAGCGGGCTACATGGAAGCTTTTATTATCAGTTTTAAAAAAAGTCGACAGTTAGTAGTCAAAATAAGAAAACGTTGGAAGCAAAAAATATTTAACAACACAGCTACCATTTTTACGAACTGATTTCTAAATAATGTTATTAATTAGAAAATCATTTCAAACATAGTAAGGGTCTCGGCTTTATCAACTCTTCCGTTCTTTCTCTCTATGACTGAAGTTAAAATTTTATTGGCATAAAAATAATTTGTTTCCTGAGTAAATGGATTTGCTTTGCTGAAAACCAAAGCAAAAACGAGATGCAAATATTATTATTATTATTATTAATAATAATAATAATAATAATAATAATAATAATAATAATAATAATAATAATAATAATAATAATATACAGACAAACCTATCTAAGCAAGAAGACCAGATGTCGTAATAATAAACAAGAAAGGAAAAACTTGTCAAATCGTAAACTTTGCTGTCATAGCTGACCACAGGTGAGTATAAAAGAAAAGGAGAATCTGAGCGAATACAAAGAGCTAGTCAGAGAGTAAAAAGGGATTTGAATGATGAAGAAAATAAACATAATACCGATAATAGTAGGAGCACTAGGAACAATTCCGAAAAAAACTTTGAAAAAAGAATGGCGAAATTGGAATCAGAGGAATAGCTACAAAAATACAACGACTAACGACAATGAAAACGGCTGAAATATTAAGGAAACCACTTGAATGCGGAGAATAATACAAGAATACAGTATAAGGAAGAAGCATTACAGGAAATGAAGAACATCAAAGCCTCACATATTTAAGTTCTACATCCCCATCACGCATCCCCTCCCGTTGTCTCATCATCGGTCCCCCAATAGAAAAGTGATACCAAAGAGAGAAGAAGGGTCAAGGAGGATGGAAAGATCGAGGGGAGAGCACTGACCAGACCTCCGCTGGACAAGCGCTAAGATAATTTGGACCTTGAAGATGCTTAGTGCCACTCAAATTCAATATAAACCAATGTCAACTACCAGCGAGAAATCAATGGTAAATGGCTGTTGCGATGACGCAATTTGCAAATGCTATCGAAGGAGGTGGAAAGAGCTGGACGTCTGGGGATACTTGTTGTCACTCAGCTTCCAGAGAACACCACAAGTTTCCAATCAGATCGGTTGTTAATTTGTGTGAAAGCTCCGTGTGAGCCAATAATAATAATAATAATAATAATAATAATAATAATAATAATAATAATAATAATAATAATAATAATAAATTTATAGAATTATTATCTCAGCGAAATCTTCATTCTCCCCAAAATTTTACTTTTATTATGAACTCTTTGAAAGAAAATAAATCATTTTATTATTAAGAATGAAAAACCAGTTTCGAATATACATTTAACGTAAAATAATAGGGAATTGTTTTCTAAAGACGCCAGGATACGAAATTTCAATCCGCAATTTTGGTTTGCTAAAACGTTCGCAAAGAAAAAAAACGCCACAGCGACAAATTTCAATCTGCCATGAAACCAAATATTTCAGAAAATAATTATTTGTACACTTTTTTCTAGCGTATAAACATTAAATTACATATGTAAAAAACGCGTTCATTATTTTTATATCCAACGACACAGTTTATGTCGATGTTTGCTTTTAAAACAAAATGGACTTTTTCTATAAATCTCTGTGTGGCGTACCGGGAAAATGTTTTTTTCTAAAGAATACTGATTAATTTTTAAAAGAATATTCATCTTATCTTCTAGCAAATAAAACTAACATTACGTATGGTAAATCATGTTTATTATTTTTAAAAATCCATTACAAAATAAAATACAATTCTTCATTTTTAGACGATTACCCGTAATCCGCTTGAAATATTTAGTTGTAAAATGCAATATAACACAAAAACAATAAGTTTTGTATAAAACTTTTTCGCAAAATGATCCTATCTTGTTGATCAGACAAGTGTTTTAAGAGCAGGAAACCAATTTAGTTGTTTTAAATCTTGGGAATGTTCATGTTCTAAACCAAACTTTAGTATATAAGATTGTTAAGTCATAAAAGACTCGCTCTTTTACTACTAATAACTCATAGGTCTGGGTGGTAATACGACAAATGAATTAATTACATTTGACTTTATGATTTTAATGATCAGATTTAGAATTAGTGGTACAAATTACTTATGTGCTTAAAAAGGTCAAAATGCACCGGAAATGGGATCATTTTATATTATAATAATATGCAACACACAACACTCCAGTTAAATTCTAAAATCACGCTTGTTATTGTGTATTCATAATCTATCGCCTGAAAAAGTAGAATCCTATATGTTTGGAGCTGTTTTAATTGCAAATAACGGTTTTGTTAGGTTAAAATGCATACTATTTGCTCTTTATAAATTCTATCCAAGGTTTTTCATAAAGAGTTCGATCTATATTTTCGCATTTGCCAAAACCCCAACAAAATTAAAGGAAAAATGACCTATATAAGAGAATTTTGTGATCAGACAACACCAAGATAAAAGTAGCGAGAGAGAAAACGCCCAAGCTCATTAAAATATTTTGAAAATAAAATGTATACAAATAGGCACCATATAGCCGTTCATCAAATAAATATGAAGCATGTTTTTCGTCTGTGATATTGAATAGGCAAGTGAACTCTAGGATTTTTTTGCTTAACATAAAATCTAATAAAAACGAATTAAATGAGTCTTGAAGAGTCAATGTTACAGCTGGGAATTGGATACATTGTATTCGCTGTTTTACGAGTAAAATACGCTTGGAATAACAATTGCCAAAGTCGGAGAAGGATTTCCAACTATTATATTTGTAGTCATCCTGTCTATCTCATATTCTACTTGACGCATTTCAACTGATTTCTTTTACATTCTCTCACAATTTGACAGTCGTTTTCACGCCAGAAGTAACAACTGTGACACGTTTAAACTATAAAATATCTCTCTTAAAATATCCAAATTGCTTTTTTTATTAAATTTAATTTCGTGTACACAAAGATCACAAGTAATGAAAACATAGTAATCAATTTCTCACATCTCTACTCATCTCCCCTTCTCTATCTTTATATATATATATATATATATATATATATATATATATATATATATATACTGCTATACCCTGTCACGAGTTGCTGTGAATCAATTTGGTGTAATGGAAAAATCTAAAAAAAAAGAGAAAATGCATCTTTCTTATATTCTTAGTACAGCAATCCATTCCAAAAGTGTTTAAAAAAATACGAAAATAAAAAAAAACGGTGTCTTACAGAATCTGATCTGGATCCTTGGGAGTTTTCATCAATCATGGCTTGGGCTCGACCAGTAGTCATTGGATTAAGCCAAACGTTGCTAAAATGTTGAAACGGTTAATCGAGTGTTTTTTTTTGTGGTTTTTGTAATAGAAAATGTTACGTTTCAAATAATAATTTATGTGTGTGTTGGGGTTGGGTACTATACACAGATCTGAAAAGTCCAAAACAAATAAATGAAAGCAAAGGTAAGGTAAGTAACGTTTCTACATAACTAGATACTTTAGTAGTGTTTTTATTTAATGTAAAAGGTTTAATCAGCTCGGAAAAGCACACAATGTGTATCGATGTATTTGAAACAGACAAATGGCTGTTGACTGTTGAATATGTTATGTTTGGGAAAATAACTAAACAACTATACAAAACGGTGTAAGAACCAACCGAATAGATCTGACCGTGAATAAACACCCCCAACCTCCCAATAATAAGAACGGATTTTGGAATAAAACCCGACAATCTCCCCATGGTAAGAACAGTATTAGGAATAAACACCTTCGATTTTCCCATGTTAAGAATGGATTTAAGAATAAACACCCCTAACCTCTTCATGTAAAAAACGGCTTTTGGAATAAATACCCCCGTCCTCCTCATGTAAAGAACGGCTTTCAGAATAAACAACCCCTACCTACTTATGTTAAAAATTGTGGAGGTGGGCGAAAAGTAAAAATTAACTTTTTTTTTTTTAATAAGTTGTTAGATTAATGCACAACACTAATGAGTATCACGGTTTTAATAAAGAAAAATCAATCATAGTTTCTGATATAAAAACAACTCCCCAAAAAATGCTAATGCAGAGAGTGATCCGCTCATTTTAAAATCGTATGTCTACGTTTAATTAATGCTTTGTGATATGGTTTTTATTCACTTGTAAGGTTAACGTACAACATAGGTACAAAACACCCTCGCAGCCCCATGTTAAGAATGTCTTTTTAAATAAAAACCCTGTTATTTCAGCACGGATCACTCTCTGCATGAGTACCAAAAAAAGTGTATTTTCGAGTTTGTTAAAATAAGTTTTATTGAAAGTTATTATTCATCAGCGACACCGGCTTAATTTCCTCGGCGACGTCATGTTCCGGGGAAAGACGGCCGTGCGCTGAGTTACGTCCATATCACTCTCTGCATAAGTACGAAAGTTTGTTTAATATGGTAATAGATGGGTACTCTTGCATACTTTGACCCGAATTCTCGTGAATTCCCGTCAAGCATGGATCGGGCAAGACCGGCAATCATCGATGTCAGCCGAGCAGCGAGGAAATGTAAACCTGCTTAAAAAAAAAGGTGTGAGTTTTTTTGTTTTTTTTTTTTACATGTGAGTCACCACTTATCAAGGCCTGAAAGCCACTCAGGGATAAGGGTTATTGCGTGTACAGTAATCACTGAGATAGTATTGTAGTAGTCATTAGTATTGGGGGTTTTGATAGAGAGTCTTACTTAAGGGGGCGGTTTGTCAGGAGTTTGTTTATGTTGGACTTGAATACGTCCAAGTTGTAGTCAGGTGGGGAACAAGCAATCGGCAGAGAGTTCCGCTGGCGTGCAGTTCTAGGAAAGAAGCTTTACTCATGTAATCTACGTTTGGATTTAGGCACAGATAAAGAGTGGGGGAAATTATTGACAATAGTTTAAGCCAGATGGGTGTGTCCCGTGAAATATTGGCGAGGGGGGGACGAGGAATTGGAACTCACACGAGCACCTGCCATGGAAATAACGATAAAACAAAGACAGGCTCGCAACGTCTCTTCTGTGGAAGAACGGTTGCAGGGAAGAGAAAAGGTCATCCCCCACTAAACCACGAAGTCTATTTTGTACTCTGTCAAGGCAGGATACGCTATTTTTAGCAGCTACTGCCCAACTGTGACAGCAGTACTCCATCCTTGGACGTACTTGGCTTTTATACAGATAGAGAATTGCATCAGCAGTGGGATATCTTCTGGAGCGGTAGAAGGATCCCACCATTTTCCAAGCGTCCCGGGCAACATTTTTATTAATTTATTATTTTTAAAAACAGTAATCTACGTACACGCGTGTTTCGAGGTCGTTACCTCTCGTCAGCGTAGTTCAACTGTTTCTAGTGATTGAACCTAGGACCATGTTTATCACAGTCCGGTGCCTTAACAAACCCTAGATTAATTTTACTGTTTATTTTTATCGCTTATAAATTTAGATTTGTTATTGTTGTTTTTTCGAGCGATATATATATATATATATATATATATATATATATATATATGGTAATCGGCTCGGCTAAAATCGGAAAGTATTCTCGACGAATTTTTAATATGTTAATATTTTTTACCTTTCAATATTTAAAAACACAGTTACCTTTCAATATTTAAAAACACAGTTAGAACAGTCACTCTTATAAAATTCCACGGAAAACAGGCGTGTAAGTTCCTAGTTTATCGACTTTGAACAAACAAGACGTTTCATTTATATATATATATATATATATAAATATATATATATATATGTGTGTGTGTATATATATACATACATGCACATATATGTATATATATATATATATATATATATATATATATATATATATGTGTGTGTGTGTGTGGGTGTGTGTGTGTGTATCGCATAAAGCTACTTTGGTTAAATAAAAGATTATTATTTTAATATACAAATATTGTGTCCGAATTGATTGCTATTTATTGTGTCATTGAATTGATTTTATTTTTAAATATAGAAAGAAGCTTTCTACCTATAAACTGGTCACTTGCTTCTCCTATTTATTGGCGACCTTTACTAGCACATGGATTTATCGAAAAGTAAGTTTGCTTTAGAAACAACACACCAACTTCAGCTGCATATGTTTGACGTTACATGAGTGTGATCTTTTAAAATCTAAAACATGTATTTTATATATTTTAATATTTTTTGTAAGAAAAATGTATAAAAAATATTGTAAAATAAATGTTACTCTTTTTGTTTTACTTATTAGAAGAACGTATTTGCTCGGTACGCTATCAACAGATTAATCAAATACTTTTTTTGTTTTTGTTTTAGAAGAAATCCTCGACTTTCGTTCTGTTTTTGGATATTTAAAAATCGTAAACGGGGCTTTTCATGTGTATTTTTATGTTTATTCGCGGTAAGGATAATTTGTTTTTTCTATAGAAATTTTTTTTTTATGATGGAATTAAACTTGGCGCACTGGCGTATATTTTGGCGCACTGGCGTACATTTTGGCGTAAGTTGTTGCGAACCAAAATGTTGGATTAAAATCTGGCGTTACAAATAAAGAAAACATTGTAGGGAGAGTATACATAATAACGTACTATTTAGAAAAATCATTTTAACATTAGGAGGGGTTTCTGTCAACTATAATCTACCTTCCTTATTTTAAAAATATTCATATTTTTTTCTTAGAATTAAACGCATTTGATCGATTAATTGTCTTACTGTGAAGGAAAAACAAATTGCAGATACTACTACTACTACTATTACTACTACTATGAATATTAATTATAATAGCAGCAGCAAATATAGTAATCTCTTTAGCTAAATCACTTCCCCAAAATGGGATTTCTCATTTATAAATGAGTATGTGGCTGAAGAAATTAAAAAAAAAATTATCCAGCTATTTCGCGTTTGGAAACTGTTTCGCATGCAAAAGTAACCAAAAATGATACTCCTTTTCGGGCGATTCTAGTTTAATCGCTCAAAAATTGAAAAATAAACAAAATACTCGTATAGTAAAACATTATCGATTGATTGTTAACATTTATTCGCGTGTATCTACCAGCGTTTGTTTAATTTTAAATGTTGAGGGTTTATCTATGGTCCTTTGCCCGAGTTATTGGGACGCCATTTTCTAAACTCTTAATCAAATAGAAAACACTAATTTGTGTTAAACCAAAAATACACTTTCAAAAAAGTTTAACTACAAACAAATCTATTCAGGTATGTAAAATAGTCTTGCCTTTGTGGAAATTTATTTGATGCATATTTGTTTAACGTTTCTTTTCTTTTTCTCTTAATTATAATAATAAATGGCCCAACCTCATTCGTCTTTTAAGGAAGTCAAACTGTAGATTTAATTTCTTTTTTAATTAATAAAATTTTCAGAAGGTTTTCTCATTATGAATTATATCCCAGATATTGAGAATCTAATAAAATATTTTTATATATATTTTCACTTGCATGCAAGGAGAAATGTCATAAAAGTGTAATTATTTTAGAAGCCGATGACAGACAGCAACTGTACAGTTGGCGCCAACTTAAAAAAAATCCGTCAACAGCATTTAAAATATTTTAATAATGAAGTTACGTCCCTCGGATGGGGACATAGACATAAAGAAAAATAGATGCGAACAATTTCCCTTGATAAATAACCAACAAAAAATTAACAATAAACTCTGCAGCTATGTTAAATCTGTACATAAGATGTATAAGCCATTCTGAGAACCTTCTCAGTCTTATGTTTTAAATGAACAACTTCTAATGAAAAAAACAATTTATGCTTGTTTCATTTTCACTGTAAACAATAAAATAAAAGTATCGGTTTAGAATCGGAAATTAGGCTTTAACCTTTCTGATTTCGAAAACGATTCTGGTACCCTAAATGTTCCTATTTTTTCGAACTCCTATTCCGATAAATCTATCCAACACTAGCATATATATATATATATATATATATATATATATATATATATATATATATATAATAAAACAATGGAAAAAGTATTCCGACTAAATAAAAAGGAACAAACCGAATTATCCGTTCATCAAAGTTTCGTCTTTATTTCCGCCAGAGGAAGTCTCGAAATAAGGACAGCACGTGGATTTACACATAACTTGCTTTGCTCCTTTTTCTTTCTCTCTCTCTCTCTCTCTATATATATATATATATATATATATATATATACACCCATATATATATTATATATATGTGTATATATATATATATACATATATTTGTAGTCATCGACATGCAGTCCCGTTTCGTTGTATCACAACTCATCAGTGCCGCTAGACTAGTATCTCTCTCTAGCCAAGGATTGAACCTATACATACACGCATATATATACATACATATATATATATATACATATATATATGTATATTATATATATATATAAACATATATATTATATATATAAACATATATATATATATATTATATATGCATATATATAAACATATCTGTACAAACTCTCTCACACGCAGCCACGCACACACACATATATGTATATATATATATACATATATATGTGTGTGTGTGTGTTTGTGTGTGTGTGTGTTCTCCGATTATTACCTATCAATGAAAAATAAATCCAGTATCATATATGTCGAGAATGTTAGTCAAATTAAGTTAAGACAAGTCTGCTATTGCTCTACACATTATTCCTCTCGATTTCAAGAAATACAATAAAAAACGGTTATAGAGTATGAATATATCACAGATATTTACACGAGTGTTTAAAATAAACATTTATAACACAAGATATAGGTCAAGTAAAGCCAACCCCCACCCCGGCTTCTAAGAAACCAAGGGGCAATACTCACTTTAGAGCATTTTGGATAGCTTCCCTTTGCCCACTGATGCTGCAGCACGAGGTTTTAAAGCCTCCATGAAAAAGCTACGTTTTTTATATAATTTCGGTAAATTAAACCCTATTTTTGTACGTTTTGTCTTCAGAATGTTTTGTGACACTCTCTAGGCAACAGATGTATTTCTGAAATGTTTTCATTTATATGTTAGAGGAACCTTCTCGTACCTTTTAATGCGAGTTTATGCAGTATACGTCGCCATTTTCCCGCACTATTAACAAACATCATCACTGAGCCATAATAAGGCAAAAGCCCCATACTGGATTTTAGACAAAATACCTACCGGTGCTTTCTGTTTATATTACTGTTAATAAGCAAAAGTGTTTGTTATTGTTTTCAGAAATGGTGACGGACTACAAGAGAAAGGCGGAGCGGGATATATGGACATACCATTTTGTCCGAAGCCTTGAGGGCAGTCAGCAACGGTGTTCCTTTAATCCGAGCCAGCAAGGAGTACAGTGCGTCTGCTCGAACACTCCGTTGGCACAGGGACAAGAAGGTGCTTGAACTTGGGGTTTTGAATTTCGGGCGATACAAGAAGACCCTTCACACCAAGATGGAGTGGCAGCTGAAAGAGCACATTGTTAGTATGCAAGACGTATGCATGGAGTAAGAGTGAATGATCTACAGCGTCTTGCCTTTGAAATCGTTGAAAAGGCAGGACTTCATCATCTTTTAATAAAAAAAAACAAGATTGGCTGGGACTGCCTGGATCCACAGCCTTCTCGATCGGCATACCCTTAGCATTCGGCATCCACAAGCAACAAGCCTTTCCTGTTAGTGGAGGAAGTCCAGATTTTTTTCGCCTGTACAAAGAGCTCCTGGGAAAACATGAGTGCCCACCCTCACGCATTTAAAATATGGACGAATCGGGACTCTCAACTCTGTAGAAACTTGGGACGGTCATGGCTCCAAAAGGTGCTCGCCAAGTTGGGAAGATGACCAGCGCTGAGTGTGGGTCTTTGGTAATATTTGTGTGTGCATGCAGCCCAGCAGGGGTATTTTTACCGCCCATGTACATCTTTCCTCGACAGAGAATGGTGAGATCACTGATGAATGATGTCCCAAATCCAGCGCTAGGTTATGCAAGTCCAAGTGGCTGGACAGATGCTGACCTCTTTATGAGGTGGCTGGAACATTTTGCGAAGTTTACCAACACCTAATGTGACAACCCTCATCTCATTCGGCTGGATGGGCATCACGGCCACAAAACACTGGAAGCTGTTGAATTCTGCAGAGAAGATGGCAGAGAACTTTTGAAACTGCCCCTCATTGCACACACAAGTTGCAGCCTTTGGACAAAAGTTATTTCAGCCCTCTCAAAACAGCATTCAACACGGAGATGGAAAGCTAGATGGTGGCAAATCTCGAAAAGCAAGACATCATCCATGATATATACTGACCTGTCAGGAAAGGGCTTCATGAGATCAGCTCTTCCTGGCAGGGCAATCCAGGGATTGAGGACATGTGGTCTCATGAAATATGACCAAAACGTCTTTGCTGACGTCGACTTTAAGTCAGCCTTGATGACTGAAGAAGATCTCCCAGAGGTCAGCTCGTTTACTGCCTGCAGCCCTGTCCATGTGACCTCATCTCAGCAAGAACATGCAAATCGTAACCCTCCAGGAGTTAGAAACATGTCAACTGGCCGCACCCTTGACCAACAGGCTGTCAGTGTAGAGCCTCAAGCTCATCAGGCAGACGTTGCGGTCATTACAACATCAGGAGACAGGCGGTACCTATTTAGGTAGGCTTGAACAGAAGGCTTTAAACTGTCCAAAGGGATAAGCATAGCAAACTGTTGAGTTCCGCATGCCGTAGAGACTGGCGATGCAGGCGATCTCCGAGCACTGGTTATCTCTTTCATGTGAGACAATTACGACGAATACAAAGATCTTGATGTTGAAAAAATCAACGCAGATTTACCGCTCTGGATTCGTTTGGTTCCATGTATGAACTCATTATCACCATGGCCGACAAAATCCCTACCTGGTGAGCTTGAACTCGTTGCGACAAGCAAGGTTCTGGGAGAAAAAATGTGGATTTGGGCGAAAACAGCATGCTGATCCAAACCTACAAAGAAGATACCTTTCCTAGACTGGTCGTCCAGTTTATGAACATTGGCCAGGATGTTGGCCACTACGATTGTGTGGTGGACAGGTGGATTGACGAGGCTCAAGGTCCTACATCACAAGCTGAGATCCCTGAGGCGTCTTCATTGTCACCTCCACCCCCAGCTGATTTCCCAACCTCAGAGCAGCAGACACACCCTGACCCTCATCTTCATTTTCCCCACAAGAACAGAGAACAGACCTCGAGGCCTCCACCTTCATAAAAGAAGATATTGCAGAACAGATCCATAGATTTTCTCCACTCCCGAAGAATCAAATCCAAGAGACCGAGATCAATATAGGCAAAATCTGCAACAGTGTTGAGTTCTTCTCCCTTTAACACCAAGCTGGAATAAAAACGATCTAAACAGACTACCGAAACGACGCGACAAGAAAAGAAGGCAAGCCAAGGTAAGCCAAGGCAAGTCAAAAAAGAAGAGTAAGCGTCGTGAACCTGACAACGATTCAGATCAGGATGAAGATGAATGGCCATGTCTGATATGCTGTGAGCTCTATTCCAACAGCAGACCTCGAGATGTGTGGGTCAAGTGTCAGATCTGTCTCTACTGGGCCCAAGGAACGCCCGAGGAACGGCTCAATTCATCTGTCCCAATGGTGATTTCGATGTCTCTGAATAACAGACATATTCCTACTTTTTGGCACTGGATTGTTTATTGTAGCTGAGTAAGTTACTCAGCAAGTTTTCATTTTTTTTATCCTTTGGTACTGTATATAGGCTACAAGTGTTCAGATTTTAAAGTTCAACATAGGCCTACTTTGAATTTGCACTCGATGTTGCAATTACTTTCCTAGTCAGGGATAACTAAGCAATTTTTTACTGTTATACAGCATTTTGCTTCATTCATTCCTTGTTAGTAACTTTAAGACTGAGAATATAAATGTGCTGCATATAAAGAGGCAAGACGCCCTCGCTTTTAAGGCAAAATGCCTATGGTGGGCGATTTGCCCGCTCTCAATAAGCCGCTTGCCCAGGGAATTGGGCAAGAAAGCCACACATATTTTTTTTTGCTTTTTACCTGCTGTGTTTTATCTTTTGTTCTACACAGATATACTTGTGATGTGTTATAACCAGGGTACACCTCAGTAGATCGCACCTATTTGGAGCTGCCTGTGACTTAAAATGGAGGAATGGTTCGAATTATTGCTTAAGGTGGTCTCCTTGCCCGCATTTTACCCTACTATAAATACAGTTAATAAAATGTTCTGATAATCATATTTTATTGTGAATAAAAATATGGTTGGGCCTTCGCGCCGACCCTTCATAAATTACACGACTGTAGATTTTGTGCATCCCACTAGTAAGTATATTATTGAGAAACATATTAAGACGAAAATTCGATAAACTATAAAAGCAAATACTACTAGCGTGCGTTTAATCTCAATCGCTATTTTAAAATAGCAATATGAGCTATCGTTTGTGCGATCGATGAACACAGCACATAATATGTCGAAATGCACGTAAAGTTTAATCGATTCGACAAACATTAATCCCGAAACAGTCATGGCGTTTTGATGTCATTAATTGCATAATATTTTCAATATACTGTAAATGTCATTTCGTTATGTCAATTCACAAACATCCGTGTCCAGCATATATTTTGTGAATGTTTATGAAATATTTATCTGTTTATTGCTTTTGCGTTTATATTGCCTCTACGCATTATCTCTTTTTAATGAAACCATTATACATCAAATTTACCAAGTTAATCGAGATTATGCTGAACGCAAACACACCAGTATATATATATATATATATATATATATATATATATATATATATATATATGGGGGGTGAGTATATATATATATATATATATATATATATATATATATATATATATATATATATATGAATATTTATATATACGCCTGTGTGGATTTGTATATATTTATGTGTATATGCGGATATGTATGTATATGCATATATATATATATATATATATATATATATATATATATATATATATATATATATATATATATGTATATAAATACTAGTGTTCATGTGTGTGTTTGGCTGCGTGTACAACTACCCATGATCAAAGACATATGACGGCAATACGTGTTTACACCACTCCTGATCAAGAAATATTAATGTCCATGCTAGGATACTTCTGTCATAGGAGACAACATATGTTATGCGTAATTTCTATGTAATAGCATTCTCCAACATCTACATTGATTGAGTTACGGTCATTAGCATATAACATTAAATTAAATCTATTTAAATAATTAGCTCGATGATATTACATATTCGACATAATAGCCCTGTTTAGACTGTATTATTTAAAAAAATATCATTTAAAATTTTATTATTTACTTTATTTTCATTTCAATTTATATTTGATTTAACTTATTTTATCTGAAATCTGAAATCATTTAATTTTCCAACCAGAAATCCAAAGGGGAATAACTGATAGTTTAATTCTTTATTCTTTTTATTTTTAATTCGGCGGTAATTTTTTCGCTTATTCTTAATTTTTAAATAATCGCTTTTATTTTTATTGTTGGGTTATCCATTTCTTACCCTTTATTTAGTAGTTTTTTATGGTCATGTAAACTATAAAATGCAAACGATAAAATTCATGAGTTGTTTTTTGAAAAATTTCTGCTTCAGAATACATCATTTTTCCTCATTTTCAACGCCGATGCCCGGAGGAAGGGAGCGTAAGGTTAGAAAAAAATAATTAAAACTGTCCTCATTTACTTGCATCCATACAAAGGAATAGTTAGTCAGACATAAGGGCAATTATCCACGTGAGCAAAATTATCCACGTGAGCAAAATCCATCATCGCATAAATTATCTGCTGCATTTTTTGTTTATAAAATTTAATCGGTGTTGCCCAGGATTTATTATAATAATTATACCATAGCAATGTGTTTAATTGCCCGCAAAACAACCTTTCTTTAAATTTATTTAATATCTTAATTAAAAATGGTTACATTTTACGACGTGACCCAGCGTCGTTTAACCCCTTAAAAAATTAAGATCTACTTTTTCGGAGCCTAATAGGTTTAAACAGTCTTTATAAATAATATGAAAGAAGAAATTTTGAAAAAAAAGAGAAAATTACCATTTTAGAGTAGATCTCTTTTCTATATAAATTTAACGTAAAATGAGCACCCACTTTTTGGCCACAGAGCGTTCAACGAGACATGTCATCTCTAGCATTTTCTCAAGTATGGTGGTCGAGGGGAGGGCAAAACATGACAGATACAAAAATTTGGGGGCGTGGTGAGAGCGGGTATTACATTTGAAACATTAAATAGCGATGAATTCAATTCTTTTTTTTATATTACCATTCTGTAAAATGTATGACAAATTCAATTGGGAGGGGATTAAATTAGAAATATAAAATGATGAAAATTTTCATTTAATTTTTTTTTGAATTATTATTATTTTTTTGCGATCATTGCGGGCATCGCTGCTATTTTTATTGAAACAAAAGTTGTAATGATTTATTTTTATTTATTTTTTTGTTGGGGGAAATTTTCCTTTCCAGTGCTCAATATCCGGAGAATAATTTCTTCTCTTTCTAGCCCTTCTGCCGAATTATCTGGTGGAGAGGGTATCATGTACTTCTGGGGGCGATTACATTTACATGTTTTCATCCGTTCTTTTATTTTTGTTGCCCATGATTAAAATATAGTATACAGGGGTGCTTCAAACGGAACTTCATATCAACCTAGGCAACGTCAAGCACCTATGCTAGTATGTATATAAATGTGATATATATATATATGTATATATATATATAGATGTATGATATATGTATATTTACACTTGTGCCCGATATTATTCATACCCCTCGGATTTTTGAGATTTCTATAAGAATATTGCTCAAACCAGAAGGTAGACAATATTAAAGGGATTTCAAACAATAAATCAAGCATAAGCATTTAATTTAAACTCAACAAATAAATAAATTATGCAAGTTTGAAACATTATACAAAGAAAAACAATAATGGCACTAGTTCAAAATTATTCATACCTCTCTTACTAATAGTCAATAGCATGCCCTTTATTCTTAATAACTGCCTGTAACCGTTATCAACAAGGTTTTTACAAGCATCAACACTGATTTTTGACCATTCTTCAATGCAGTAGTTCTCCAAATCCTTCAAATTTCTAGGTTTCCGCTTTTTAACCTCAGTTTTCAATATGTGCCAGAGGTTTTCGATAGGGTTCAGGTCGGGACTCTGGCTAGGCCATTCCAAAACATTAATTTGATTATCCTCAAACCATTTCTTGACTATTTTGGCAGCATGTTTTGGATCACTATCCTGTTGAAGGACCCAGTTTGGTCCTAAATGGAGCTTCTCCGCATCCTGTCTAATGTTTTTCTGGAGTATCTCCAAATATTGCTCCTTCTTCATGGTTCCATCTATCTTGACCAAACTACCTGGACCACTAGCCGAAAAGGAGCCCCAAAACATTAGGCTACCACCACCATGTTTCACCGTGGGTATGGTGTTCTTTGGGTTGTAAGCTTCTCCTTTCTTCCTTCAAACGTAAGAAGCATCCATATGGCCAAACAATTCAATTTTTGTTTCGTCAGTCCACAAAATACTTGAGAAAACGGACTCTGGAGAATTCACGTGGGTCCTAGCAAACTTTAGACGTGCTGCAAGGTGTTTTCCGGTGTGCAATGGAGTCCTTCTTGGTCTTCTTCCTTTCAGACCATTTTCATGCAGAGTCCTTTGCAATGTTTGCCTTGATATTTTTATGCCAGAAGACTCCAGATTTTCTAAAATGTCCTTATTAGTGGTGGTTGGATTTGCATTAACACTTCTTACAATATTCCTGGTGGCTCTAGCAGACAGTTTCCTTTTCCTTCCTCTACCAATCAAGTTGTTTGTTGTGTGGTGGCTCTGGAATTTTTTGATGATGCTCTGTACTGTTGCTGTAGGGACCTCAAATTTCTTGGAAATTGACTTGTAACCTAAACCATCCTTATGTGAATTCACAATTTTAGTCCTAAGATCATTACTAAGCTCTTTTTTCTTCCCCATTCTAATAATTTTTATTCTTTTATTGGTTTTCAGTTGATATCATTTTAATTTCTGAAAAATGCAAAAAACGAAATGAAATTAATCAAAGGTTGTATAAAAGCATTCAAAATAAGAATCAAGCAGAAAACAAACAGTCAGAAACTCGATTAATACTGAAAAAATAAGGGGGTATGATTATTTTTGAACATTGCAGATTTTATAAATAGCTGTATATTTCTTTTATTACAAGTATCCCGAGATTTTAAAATGACGAAAATGATCAGAAGAGGTTTATTAAGAATATGTATCAATATGGACGTAAACAATAAATTCTTACAAAAGTTACACCTAATAAACTCAATTTTCAAGGGGGGTATGAATAATATCGGGCACAAGTGTATATATGATATGTTTATGCCCACATTTCTATGTTTACGTTAATATATATATATATATATATATATATATATATATATATATATATATATATATATATATGATTGATATGTAGTTTGCTTGAAGCATTGTGTGGGATAGGTATGTAAAAGAGATTTAGAATGCTGTCACAATGCGAGGAATGAATTATAGTCGCTGTTGGTAAGAGGAGACGAGAACGAGTGGCGATTTACAAATCAATAAGTACATATAAATATATATGTTTTATTATTATTATTTTTTTAATATATATATATATATATATAATGTGTGTGTGTGAGGTACACGTTCACTTTGATTTGTAGGGCTACTATCAGGGATGTAAGGTGCAGGAATACTCTGTATTTGAGCAGTAAGATATCTGTTCACATCATACTAGACTGTTTGCATGTCAATACAATTTGCGAAGCAGGAACACAGACGGGAATACCAGAGTCTAGCAGTTCTGGAAAAAAACACTCATTAGAGTAGAATTTTTTTCTTACATCTACGGATATCTACTTTTAAGGGTTGGGACTTTGCTGCCAGTCAGATTTGACGGGGCCTTTACATAAAGGAGGCACAAGAGCCTGTAGTTCGTTGGAGGATCTACCAATAAATACTAGTTAAACTAAGAGAGGGATGTAATACTTCGTCTTGATGACAGAGGTTGCATCTTAAATGACAGGTCAAGATCTATCAGGTTAATGACTTTCTTTTGAAGCCGGCTCAAGAGTGAGAGACTAGAAGCAGATGCACCAGTCCAAATGTCACAACAATACTCTTGATATGAGCGAATAGTAGCATTATAGAGGTACATGATACTATCAGTCGTAGGTAACTTTCTAGCACGATAGAGAGAGTCCACTTTCAAAGCGGCAGCCTTGCCAATGCTATCAATGTCTCAGTATCAACTCATGTTCGCTGCGATGGATAAGCCGAGAAATTTGAAAGAAACTCTTTCAGGTAATGTATCAATAGCTATTGGTAATTAACACGGTTTCTGGTAATTATAGAAGGAAACAGGCTTAGTCTTGACATTATTGAATGTAACCATCCATTCTTGTCTCCATTCACTTCACATGAGAATTCTTCGTGTAGTGTTTCTGGCATTGTTTATATATGTGTTCATGTATGTTCCCCTCGTGGCTGTTATAGAGTGTGGTGTTATAAGCAAATACACCCATGTTAGCGACAATTTTATGAGGGAGGTCATTTATGAATATTAGGAATAATAAAGGTCCAAAAATCGGCTGTTTATGTACACCCGCATTTATATCATTGTGTTTACATGTAAAACCGTCGGTGGAAACCTGGTTCTTATCTTATATAAGAACGATTTGATTACGTTAAGTAATTATCCAGTGATAACATATGATCTGATTTTCGCAAGCAGAATATCGTGCCATACCCTGTCAAAAGCCTTAGATAAACCTTAGGCTACTGCCATACCCTTCTTTGCTTCATCCAGTGTATGGTATATACGTTCAGAGATTATAATTAAGATATCTGCAGTAGACCGGGCCTGTCTTAATCCATATTGTTTGTCAGTAAGACGTTTAGCAACTCTAATAGATTTATATCTATAATATAAAGCTGAATGGGTGTGTGTGTCTGATCACATATAGGCTCCGATATGGTTGACTTACAAAAAAACTGATTGCATATAATGATAGATGTATAGAGGATCAGGAATGGATATGTTTGATCTGGCAGAACGGTGGTTCATTAAAATTGTGGAGTCTCCGTTCGCACCTGGCCCCCAAAGTATGGAAATAAAAAATAAAAAAAAGTGTTTGCTATAGATGTACATAAGAATACTTTAATAAGTATGTTTCAATTTAAATAGGGATGGTATAATAAAATTGTGGGGTCTGAGTTCGCGCCTGTACTCCATGGGAATATGACACAAACTTTAATAAATACTTTTCATATGTATTTGCGTAAGTATACTTTGATAATTATGTTTCAGTTTGAAGAAATATGGTATAATAAAATTATGGGGTGTTTGTTCGCGCCTGACCTCCATAGAATGTAAATATGCCACAAAGTTTAACAAGGTTTTTTAAAAGGAGTTAGGTTCCACAATAACACCTTAACTTTAATCTTAATTCACGTTAGCTTTTATTTATTTTTTTTTATTTGAATCATATTGTGTCGAATAAATTCACCTCATAAATTCACATTCTTATGAAAGTGAAAGCCCCCCCAAAAAAGTCGGAACTTTAGACAATTTTTGACACAAATTTTGCCTAACTTTGTTTTTTCCTTCTCCACTTGCACGTGACACTCTTCCGAAAATAGATAAATAGATAAATAATAAAAAATAAGAATGTCATCGTGTCAAAACGTGATTACGTTTCTTTTTAAAAACATTTACATAACCTTTTTATTGTTATTTATATATCTGTTTAAACTTTTTTCTCGGTGTACAAGAAGGAATTATGTTGATTAAAACTTTTTATGTCTGTTCTTTACATTACAATAGTGCAACGCTGAATCCGACGGCGCAATACTACACCGTTAAATACTGTAAAACTGAAACTAAGCTGTTCTGCTTGAAAAGGGCGCCATTTTCTTCTTGTTCATATTTATATCAATTCTTTGCTTAAAAAAACTAACGTAATTACGTGTTTACTCTTTTAATATCCCATTTTGCTGTTTCGGATTATATTATTAAAGTAAATAAAGCTTCATTATTTTTCAAAACTGTTTCTGTTTCTTTGTTTTTCAATATTTGGTCAATATTATTTAGTAAGTTAATATTAGTTAGCAGAAAAGCCAACAAACGATTACCCGAAAAAAATAGATGTACAAGAAATAAATGTTACCATAGTCAATAAAAGTTCAGTTCATGTTTTTTTTTTTTTAATATTCATATACAGGACTTTTTCGTTGTATCACAACTCATCAGTGCGTTTTGACATGCACCTTTTCCCAACCTTGAATCGAACCTACAACCATCGCGTTTACAGTCGGCGGTTCTAACTATCAAACCAAGAATCAGTGCTCGTAAGTATTTCTCTTAAAATGTCTCTTCCCGTCGAAAAGTGCTGGAACTGTTAGTTTGTTTGCAAACAAACAGTGGGCTTCGCTTAAACGCTTAAAAACGCGTCGGGCGAAAATATATTTTCAAAGTTCACAACCCAAAGAGGGGGGCTTAATCGTCATCCACATACAGTACTGTTTCGTTGTATAACAACTCATCAGTGACGCTAGACATACGCCTTTTCCCAGTCGTGGATTGAAGCTACAACCCTCGCGTTGAGAGTCGGCGGCTCTAACCATCGGGGCAAAAATCAATACCCGTAAATATTTCTCCTCAAATGCTTCTTAAATAGGTATTTGCCCGTCGAAAATACTACATTTATTCCGAATAAATCAGTAATAATAATTATGATAAAAAGAAAAATAATAGTATACCAATAATAGTATATATATATATATATATATATATATATATATATATGTGTGTGTGTATGTATGCATATATATGCATATATATATGGATGTATATATATATGCATTATGTAATATATATATATATATATATATATATGTATATATATACATATGTTTGTGTGTTTGTGTGTCTGTATGGTTATTTAATCGCGCACATAGATATACATGCATTTATATATATATATATATATATATATATATATATATATGAATATATATATATTCATGTATTATACATATATACATATACGTTGGTATATATATATATATATATATATATATATATATATATATATATATGAACAAATGATTAATACAACATGTTAAAAGACACCTTGAAAAAGAGTTAAAAACAAATTTAATTTTAAAAAAGGAAGCACAAGATAAGTGGATAGTCCTTTATCCGTGGAGTTTCGAAGAAATACCTTCCTTCTCATCAGAGAGCAGGAATTAGCAAAATGCAGGATCGGATTTTGCATATAAAAGTATTTAATTAAACTACAAGTAAGTCACAGATCTTACTTGGTTAAAAAAAAATGGTGAGGTAAGGAGAACAGGAGGCAAAAGAAAAATGATAAAAAGATTTCACATGAATGGATAGTCCGGTGAACGGTAAAAATCCAATATATATATATATATATATATATATATATATATATATATATATATATATATATATATATACATACAGATATATATAGAGAGAGAGAGAGAAAGAGGGAGAGAAAGAGAGTGTTCAAGAACATGCAAGCACTTATGTCAAAACTGCTATATCATGATTATCATTTATTTATTCATAGGTTATTTATTGTAAATGCTTTGTAGAGTTATTTTACATGCACTATGTAAATGTTGTCGATATTCCGTATTTAAAAAAAATCAGAAAAATAATACTGACGATGTTAATATAAGTATTCATTATCGCCACGTAAGCGTTATAAAATATTTTTTCAATAATCTATTTTTCCTAATCTTTAAATTTACCATAAATTGAAAACAATATTTTAGTGGTGTTACAGCGAATGAAATATATGTGAATGATCTTCTTTAGAAACTCGACTTCAATTAGTTTAAAATAGAAAAGAAATATGAGAGGCTGTGTGTAACATAATATTGGTTTTCATTATTTCGATAGTTTTTGTGAAATAATTATTATGTGCATTTTCATATTGAGTAATTGAATTATTCGGCTAAAAACTGCCTGTTGTATATTTCAATGATTTTGCGTACTGAAGACTACGAATAACGAGGAAATCTAAAGATACTAATTTATAAACTTGAATTATCCACTTGCAGGATCTATGTAGCAATCTCTTCAGTCATCGTTTTGTGTGTCTAAACATCACAGTATTTCAAAAAGTCAAGTTACAGGCGTTGTTCTCGTTCAATAAATGTGTGTCGTTTCATGCTTTCATCTTTTAATGTCTGCGGCAATAAACTTAAGTGAAATGAAGTAGAGCGCTGTAAAAAAGTATTAGCTTCTTAGCAGGTTTCAGTTGAGGAACCCATCGAAAGTGTAGCCAATATGAACCTCAAACTTTCTACATTATATTTGTTCGCCTTGCATACAGTTTGAATCCATTGTAAGAATATTGTTTCGTAAAATTACTAACCCTTTGGTTTAATAAAATTATTTATATATAAAAAAAAACGATTAGAAGGAAATTTCGTCTTTAGATTAATTTTTATATTTTAAGATTTCCTGTTCATACATCACGTAAAACTATGCCAAACTATGCATGTTTTTCGAAGCCTAAAACTACAAACTATCCATAGTAGTCTTTAGTAGCATGAACAGTAGCTTGTTAACGGACACGCTCTGAGAGTGAATAGTAAGAAGCATACTGACGGTGACATATTTATTTTCAAAATTAATATAAACACATTAATACGATATTGCTTTAGGAACCCGATATATATATATATATATATATATATATATATATATATATATATATATATATATATATATATATATACGAATGGAAATATATAAAAAAACAAAACGAAAAGTATAAAAGCTTATAATTTTTCTTTATTCGTTTTAAATTGGTGACGTGCAGGAATACAAAATAATATTATGAAAAAAAATGTTTTTAACTTTTTTACGTTACATAATTTTCGACCGATCCTTCAGTTTCATCGGTGTAATGAAAGTATATATATATATATATATATATATATATATATATATATATATATATATATATATTCAAGGCTTTTTGCTGTTAGAAAACTGATATCTGTGTTTATGTCAGTAGATTATACATGTGTATGTGAGGGTATCCGTGTAGACGTTTCGCTTATTGTGTTCAGCTTTGCGTTAGAGCGCGTAAATATATGTATGTCTGCGTTACATGTTTCAAATTTTGAAAGTGTACGACTGTATATATGTGCGCTGAGTCGGAAATGTATTAAACGCATTTGTGACAATTTTTACATTCCTCTGTTTGTCACTTCGTGTCAGTTAAATATTATTAGTAGCTTTTACAAGCATTTAAGATGTGGAAATACTGTCGTCCTTTTAAGACATTTTCCAGTTAGCTGTCATGACAAGAACCTTATCATTAATTATATATTTTATTGATTTTATACTGACTTTTTTATTTGAGGGCGAAAAAATAATTCTAATCGCGAAGGTATGACGTACATCACGCAAGAGATTTTTTGTTCACTAAATATGCTGCTGCGACCCGTTTTTTTTACTCTTATTTTATTTTGGATGTTTTTTGTGGGCGTTCCTTATGCGGTTTCCCCTATCTTGTTGATAAGGTTATATTACAGAACTGAAAAACATGCTAATCCTATAAACTCTTGTATTATTTATTTCGTCAAAATGCTCTCAACCAATTATCGAATAAGTAGAGTATTCTTCCGTCCAACAAATCTACATCAGTATAGTTTGACAAATAGTTCTTAATGTAATTCCTGCACAGTATAAACTCCTATATAACAGCTTTAACGGATTCACGAGCTTGTGTATCCATATCCGGAAATATACAACCATACAAGATAGAAGTAAGCTCAAGTGAATATAAATATAATCTGAGAGGTTCCTGCCAAGAATAATGGCATGCGTTGCTTTAGAATCATAGTTATCAGTAGATCCCGTAGAAATTTCACGGTAGTTTAAAACATCATTCCATGAGCAAAAATAAAATGCCCTTCAATAGAATAATCAATGCAATATTAGTTCCAATCATACGTCAATTAATACATAACTATTTCTTTCTAGCCAAATATTCAGAACTGCTTGAGATATATTATTACAAGAAATACAACTATAGTGAGACATCATTTTTTCTAGAATTGATAATTTAATCAAAATGATTGTAAATCAGTTATTAATTACTATCGTGCACTCTTTTTGTAATAATTTGATAATTTGGAATCTAGGTAAAAAGATTTGATAGTGATATTTTTCCTGAAAACTTTTGCATTTTTTCATAAAAAATAGAATAGAACAATAAGAGTGCGATTGGTTACATAAATAATAATAGCAAGCGATCTTCGAAAGATTAATACAAGCAACAGTAAACGTAGTCACTAGTTTTGTCTTCTTTGCACCAGCCTTTCGAACCAAAGGTTCTCAAGTCCTTCGCCACCCTTACTCAAGGCACGCCTCCATGCTTGTCTATCTTCGGCTAGCTCCTCTCACACATTCACATCGATGCCAAGAGCGATCAGATCCCGTTTGGCCACATCTTTAAAGCGCATCACCGGGAGACCGTGGATTCTTGATCTATTTGCCAGTTCGCTGTAGAGGATATCCTTAGGGAGACGGCCATCGGGCATTCTGCGCAGGTGTCCAAGCCAGCGCGATCGTCGTATCTTGAGTATCTGCAACAAGGAGTGGCTTCTGACACGTCTTAGCACCTCTTCGTTGGGGATTCTATCCCACCAATTGATGCCCATGAGATGTCGCAAGCATCGGAGATGGTAGAAATTCATTCATACGTGGTCCAAGTCTGTGCTCCATACAGTAGGGTACTCAGAACACAGCATTCGTAGATGCGGCATTTTGTGCGAGAAGTGAGGTATTTATTGAACCATGCTCTTTCACGTAGTCGGTTGAAAGTAGACGCTGCTCTACCTATGCGCGTTTGTAGCTCCTGTTCAATGGATACTCCCTTGTTGATGTTGGATCCAAGATACGCAAAGTTCTCGACAATCTCTAGTTCGTGGCCATTGATGGTGATTGGTGATGCATCACCCTGGTGCATCACAACTGTCTTCTTCCCACTGATTACCAGTGCGAACTAAAGAAAAATAAAAGTGTAGTCAGACGATATAGCAACACTTGTAAATATATATATTTCATTAGATAATTATTCTGAATTCATTACGAAATTGAATGGCTGATTTTTATAAAATTAATACAGTAATTTTTAGATCGTAAATTGCCTCAGCAATTCCAGGGCTGCCTCCTTATACCCTTCCCGTTTATGAAAATATTAATAACATGCAGTGAGGTTCCGATCGTTAACTGCTTCAGCCATTACCGGAGGTTACACCATACACCCCTCTCTTTAAAAAATACATAACATAACGTGATTTCAGACCGTAAACTGCTTCAGCAATTTCCATGACTGATTCCTTATACTCCTTCATTCCCTCCACCCGCTTTTACAATAAAGTGACAAGAAATACTGTACTTGTAAACTCTAATAGTCAAGAAATAAAGCACCTGTACAATATTCTACCTATATGAGAAAAATTATTATTGGACAAGATTTTCTGTTCTAAAGACTTTTGTGGAAGGAACAAGTACAATTTTCGTTTTTGTTATATATCTATATACTGAACAAGTACGCTAATTCTGGGTCCAATTCCTTTACAAGTACCTATATTTTTAATTTAAAAACGAACCTACTCGATGATTTTACGTAATTTTGAGTTGAGCTAACTGTTCTGAACGCCACGAGTAAGATGTCTGTATTTTCATTTAGGTACTATACTGTAAAACCACCTTATTTACTCACTGATTTTATGTGATTTTCAGTTTTAATAACTTTTATGTATGCCACATGTAAGATTTTCTTTGTTTTTCATATATATACTACATTGTATATCTACTTTATTTCTTGAGTTGATTACTGTGCAGGCACCTTATTTCTTATTTAAAAATGAAACTTTTATTTAATTGGTGGCGAAAGGTACGGAAATAGTAGTGGTGGCATTTGCAGTGGAGGCGGTGGTGGTGGCGTAAGTAATAGCAGTGGCGGTGTTGTAGGTGCGGTAGCGGTGGTGACGGTTGACGTGGTGCTGCTGTTAGTGGTGGTGGCGACAGTGGTTCTGAAGGTGACGTTGGTGGCAGTGGCAATGCTGGTTGTATCACTGGTTGTAGTGCCCAAAATGGTAGTAGCAGTGATGATGTTAGTGGTGACGGCGGAGGAAGTGGTGGTAGTGGAGCTTGCCTCGGTGGTGGCTGTGGTTGCTGTTACGATTGTTGCAGTAGTGTTAGTGATGGATGGTGACGGTTGTGGTACTGGTGAGGTGGTTGCGACGGTGGTAACGGTTGAGGCTGGTGGCGAGTTGCATCAACCACAAACTAGCTGGTTTTCCTCATACTATCAGAATCTAGCCAGGGTTTTCTTAACTGGCGACACGAATTTTCCTTTGTTTTATAATTTATTTGCTTTTTCAGCCATTTTAAATATTCTATATTCTTTTTAAGGAATGTCAGGATGATAACGGTCGAAGCAAATTAGCATATTAATATATAGATGGGCCATCCATATGCACATTTGCAAACTGATTGTGTACTGATCGTCACCATGAAAATACAATAATTCTCATCAATTAAGTGTCTGATGCTACATAGTTTCTATCAGCTACAAAAACGTGTCCGTCTTTCAAAAAGCATGTCTTATCAATTGCATAATAAACAAAGTTACTTTCAACTACTTATCGAAGAGATATCGTCAAAGTTTCCTCGCGTTCTATATTTTCGATTAGCTATGCTGCTGAGTTTATTATAGTCTTGTTTATTTGGATCCCAACAATTTAAATTAAATGTTAGCCAATCAATATTTTTGCTGAATAACTATTTTGTCATCTAAGACAAGTCAACTCTGTTTGTGAATTTACCGATCAAGATGTCTTTAGTCAGCATTTATTCCTGATAAAAATTGTTATGTATATATTTGAAGGGGTTCTTCTGGAGAACATAGCACGGAGTTCATTTTTTAAATTACTTTACCATAATTGAAAGATGACATACTTTAACAATCTCAGCATCAATTGCCAGATTTTCTTGAAAAATTCACAAGAAAAAGATGTACAAATGCAGCTATATATTTAACAGAAAACTCCCAAACAATAATTCCACCTTTGGTAATGATTTTGTTTTCTGTTATTTTAGCGATATTAGTTTTCGTGAGAATTTGAGAGATTCCTTTTTGAAAAAATATTGGTGATAATTATATATACTTGTTTGGAAGGACCATGAGGCATAAGGAAAGAACATTTAATTTTACAAGCTACAAAATACTCGGATAGGAAAGATACATGGACAATATCTCTTAGGTTATTTAGGGCTATGACAACCGCATATTCATTTCATTCTTGAGCCTGGATCCGTCGATATCTTATATGCTTTTATATAGGGTGATATGGTTCTCGGTTGATTAACTGTGTCAAACAGTCTCGGATATATATTCGAGATTCAAAGCAATTAGAAGAATATGCTGTTGTCACATCCCTAGTTATTAGTATCAAATATGATTAAGTTTATCTCGACCCTAATACAATTTGAAAATTCATAATTTCGTATCTGACCTCTAATTCTTTATAGACGTACATAACTAGGGGGTCAAGGATATTATTCTTGTAAGAAGGGGTTAATTTGAATGAGAGAACAACTATATCGATATCAAAATTGAATTCCTTACCTGTTCTCCCCCAGGCGAAGGCCGCAGAAGAGAACGGTTTTCCTTCATTTTCTCCCAAATCTCATTGCAGTATTTGAATTTACCTTATACAAACTCTCGAGTGATTAGAGAAAATACATTTTTACCTTTATGAACTTGTGTTCATATTCGTTAATCATTCTAAATTATTGAAATGCACTGTAAACTGTGATGATATACGGATAAATAAAGAGGTTTTGCCAAGGAAACTATGAGGGAATATAACGATAATCAATAATTGGTTTCTATTTTTTAACAAAAATGTATTCTCATGCTCTTCGAGGAGAATGCAAATCTAAAACATTAATCGCGTTTTCCCCCATCGGCATAAGCTTGTTTTTATGGGATTAATAATAACAGTTTAACAAACCGCCATTAGAATAGTCAGCTTCATTCATGAAATATAACACTTGGGATTTAGGAAAAAATGACTTCACATTAAAAGAAAACTTAAAAGAAGACTTCTACAGGAAAACTTATAGCAGAAAACTTCTAAAGGTAACTCGAAGATGAGAGCTAATACGCGCACGGTGATAAGAATAAATAGATCATGATTATGTAAGGGGTGGGTTCAACAATAATTAGATTACATTAGACATGAAGACAGTCATGTTGTCGTGAGCTGCTAGCGGTATAGAGTTCCACAACCTGACAGTCCTATGAAAGAAGTTTGTTCGATGGAACTAGTGTTAAGATTTAATCAAATATAGGAAGTGGAGGGAATTGTTGATAGTGTTTGTAGGTAGGCAAGTCATTTTGTGAAAATTTGTTATAAGAGGGCATAGGTTGAATCTCCTTCGAGCAACTATGGAAATAACAATAGAGCAGAGCGGGGCAAGCAACTTTTCTTCTAAGACAGGTCACATGGAGGGGATATTTTCTCTGACAGAGTATACAGGTTGTACACTCTCTAGATAGCGATTTTACTTCCTTATTTCGTTTCTGATGTTTTCCTACTATTTTTAAAGGGGTTTGCGGTTTATTAGCATAGAGTCTTTTCTTTAAGAAGTCCCCACAATAAAAAGTGGGGGCTAGTGATGTCTGGGGAACATGTTAGCTATTTGATATTGCCATAGCCAAAGATAATGTTGTCGCAAAATGTTATTAAATTTCCAAAATATTTTCTGTAAAAGATCTGAAAAAGAGAGAATATAATATTTAATGGTAAAATGAAAAGGGTTTTAAACCTTTCAGTTACATTTTGGACAATCTGTGCATATATATATATATATATATATATATATATATATATATATATGTTTTATTTTGTTATTACCGTATCTTGCTGTTAAGTTATGTTATTGTTTCAGCTACTTGGCTGTTTTTTTTAGCCGTCTGTATCATCCTGACCTCATTCACTCTTTCACTCTCTCATCCCAAAATAGCGAACATTTCTGTAAAAGTCTGAGGATGCTACAGACGGCCAAAAAACGGGCAAGTAGCTGAAACAATAATGTAATTTAACAGAAAAATACAGTAGTAAAAAATAAAACGCATATTTGTTCTACAACAGTATAGAGCACTTTCCTCAGTTTTTATTAATTACCATTTCCACTAAATATATATATATATATATATACACACACATATGTATATATATATATATATATATACATTAAGACAGAATTTTATTAAAAGCTTATTACACAGAGAGATAGAATGAGCGTAATGTTTATTACATCACATTCCATACACATTTCCGTAAGAAGGATTTATACTAAATAATTTCTTCAAGCATATAATTAAATGCTATGAGTTTTTAACAAGATTACTATAAGCAATACTGCCATTTGATTTTCATCTGTTTTATGAGGGTTCAACCAAGCAAACGATGTATTATTCTACATTTAGCACATTCCGACATTTGGTATGAGCTAATGATATTAGACGTATTAGTAATAGTAATGAAAACTACAGCTGAGTGGCAGGTAGTAATATTAGAAAGATGTATCCCACTTTAGCACACCTGACATCGTAAAAGTTACTCGACATAAAATTAGCATAATCGTTTTAAGCATATCTGAAATGAAGCAGCTACGGAGAAACATAAAATAACAATACAGAAAATAATCAGTTATAAAACATATATCAATAATATGCAACAACATGAATATATTTAAACTAATTTTGAGACACACGTCCTATATAAAATACATTCCACACGTATGTTAGTACAATATGTAAGATTTACGTAACTTTAAAAGAATAGTTTGTTGTCATAAATATATGAAAAAAAAAAACAATGTAAAGCGGAGTGACACTGTTCTATTTGTTAACAGATTAAAAGGCATCTCTTATGAATAAGAATTTCTTTCAGGAAACATTGTTTCACTTTCTTTGCTGCTATTAGGAAGTTTCATGTTTCAAGCGAAATAACGTGTGTTCATATTACTATGGATAGTTTTATGTCGTGACATCTCGGAAATTACAGACACAAAGTTCCTTCATCTAGAAATGCTTTTCATATTCACAAGCAAATATATTAGTTATGACGTATATAAGTCAAGTCAAAATGGAGCCGGACTGCAGCGATACCGAGATAATATAATGCGGTTTTAAATATGCTTAGTATTTCCTTTAGCTATATGGAATCCTGTGATTAGGACGCGCCTGACTATGCAGTTTTTATGCTAAGAAGAAGAAACTTCTACTAAAATCGGCCATTCATATTTAAGATGAAAAAATCTCAGATATATTGATGCGTGAATTTCTATTTTAGATTCGAATTGTTGGATATTGTTTAGTGTAGATCCGGCTGTTCATTATTACAAAATGACTAAACTATCTGAAAGGATTTTTAATAGTAAACTTCTAAAGTGGAGCCAACAAATCACTGATGTTGTTTCGACCAATCCACGTGCTAGTTAATTTAAACATTTATTTATTATAAATTTTTAAATTTGTAAAATTTTCAATATTTTCCTTAAAAGTATTTGATGTTTATCGAGTATTTTAAAATATCGATCGCATGCCATCCAGATCCTCGACGCACACAAGCGTATAGGACGAAAAAAAGGTTCGCTAGACTTCGAATCTAGCATTGGATTCTTATAATCAAAAACAGATTATTCTGAATTATATGTGAGATATGAAACTGTGATGGATGAGATGCAGTTTCTATTTTCTTTTCTTTTATTACTGATGGCTTAAATTGTAAAAGTGCTACGTTAAGTGTAATACGTTTTAAATCGGCATAATTGATCAGATTAAATTTGACCATGATTAGTATTGCCAGCTATATTTTTATGTTACGTTTAAAAGTACATATGACATCTATTAAAACATCATACGCAAATATAGAAACACCAGCCTCCAAAGCAAACAGATCAGACTAACAAAGAGACATTGTAAATGCGTGTTTACAAGAATCGTCGTATAAATAATATTATAAATTAGATGCTATAAGATATGGAAGACCTGTATCGTTGTAATTCTTTTGTGTATATGTAATATTCTACCGATAATCTGTAAATATTATATTTATTGAAAATAAATGGAATCGTGCACATGGAAATTATTTTAATGGTGGATGCCCTGACGAACTACAATCACTTTTACCCTCTCGACGAAAATGCCCCGAAAAACTCGACAAGCAGCCAAACTATACCCATGCACAATAGAGATCCCTAGATGTAAGAAGGCATTTTACTTTAATAGTTTCTTCCCCAGAACTGGTAGACTCTGAAACACCCTTCGAGTTAATGTTTCCCCAACTATACTGACAGACAGAAGTTCAAGTGTAATGTGGATAGATGTCTTGCTGCTCGTCTCCCTACATAGTCTCCCTGCAACTACTGTTCCCGATAGTAGCCCCCGGCATCAAAGTGGCATTGTGCCTTATTTGGGGTGAAAATGTAAGAAAGAAATACCATAACATATATACAATAAATTGTTACACTGATATGAATTATTACTTTCGACCAAACATGATATTAGGTTAAAAATAATATAAAGAAAACTAACTAAGTTGTTGATCCGATCACTATAATGTAAAATTAAACATATTTAAATGAATAAGAACAAAATAAACTGAAACAAAAATACGTCAACACCATAAATGTGGACATTACATTTTCAAATACTATTTATAGATATATTTTAATGCAATTTCGTCGCTATGTTTGTAATAAACTGAAACACCAAATCCATTATTAACATATAGAGCTAGTAATAATAATAATAATAATAATAATAATAATAATAATAATAATAATAATAATAATAATAATAATAATAATAATAATAATAATGAATAGTGTTGACAATTACTTTGACTTTTACAAATCATCAATTAATTGTGGTAACGGGTCTAGCCAAATAAAATTTATGTCTCGTAATATCTATATATTTTTAATAGATTAACATATATATATATATATGTGTATATATATATGTGTATATATATATAAATATATATATATATATGCATATATATATATTAATAATACCTCAGTAATTTTCATATATATAATTTTCATATCTATATATATATGTATATATATGCGTGTGTGTATACACAAATACATATAATTATGTGTGTATATATATATACATATATGTGGGTGTGTGTGTGTGTATGTATATACATGAATAGATAGATACTTACATCGTTCTTACAAAGACTACCGATTAATTTTGTTCTGTTCACAGGATGATTATCTTCGTTTTGTCTATACACTAATGTACATATACAGAGCAGTGTTCCAACATGAAAATGACCCAAAACGCATATCCAAGACAACCACCGCTTTACTGATGAGGGAAAGGCTGAACTGGCCAAGAATGTATCCAGACTCGAACCCAATAGATTATCTCTGGGGTATCCTCAAGCAGAAGTTGGAGGTGAGCAAAGTCTGAAATATCTGCCAGCTCCGCGACGTCGTAACTGAAGAGTGGAAGAGAATCCAGTGGCTACATGTGAAGCTCTGGTAAAATCCATGCCCAGGAGCGTGAAGGCGTTTTGATGGTGATAATGATGGTGGCCACAGAAAATATTGAGAATGGACATGTATGTTAATATTGACAACGTTTCGTAAGGGGTGTACTCACTTTTGTTGACAGGGATTTTGCTTTTATTGGCTGTATTTTGAGTTATTTTGAAGGAAAATAAACAAACTCTGTTATATATGCTGCAGACAGGCCACTTTTCTATTTTGTCCAAAAAACAACATTATTTTTAGTATTGTCCAATGAAGCATTATGCTTAAATATTCGAAGAAATGTGATGCGTGTACTCATATTTGTGATACACTGTATATATATATATATATATATATATATATATATATATATATATATATATATATATATATTAGCAAATGTACACGCCGTTGACTGGGTTCAAAAACAGCATACAGAAAATGGACTCTGATTAATGGAAGTATGATAGGTTATGAGAAGGAAGGGTGGTAAAGAGATAGCTTCGAATTTTGGACTATCAAAAACCAAAGCAAAATATGATTAAAGTAAAAATAAAATAAATAAACCCCATAATTTATTATACTATACCTGTTCACACTGAAATACTTATCATAATATTCTGTGGATCTATATTAAAAAACCTTGTTAATTCTATGGAGGTCAGGCGCGAACGAACACCTCATAATTTTATTATACCATATTTCTTCAAACTGAAACATAATTATCAAAGTATACTTACGCAAATAGATATGAAAAGTCTGTATTAAAATTTATCGATATTTTTGTTCATAGTTTTCAATGAAAATTCGTGAAACTCTGCACGTTATACGGAAACACTAGCGCATGCGCAGATATAAAATTTTAAGCTGATCTGCGCAATAGCCAGCAAACGGCAGTAATTTTGGTGACTTGGAGTTTTTTCAGCGTGCCAACATTATATGCAAGATGGGACGTAAAGGTGGTTAAAGTCAAGCTGATAAGTCGAAAATTGTTCAAAGGCTCCCTAATAAGATTTCCGCCTTAAAAATTGCCAAAGAATTACACTTATTATTGTTAGGATGTTCTTACAAAGGAACAATTCGTAAGAAATCCTATCGAACAATGAGCAAGATCAAGAGGGAAGTTCGCCGTAACCCACTTGAAACTACCAAACAAGTTTTTTAAAAAGCTGGCGTCCCTGATGTGGCCAAATCAACTTATTGCCGTATCCTGAAAACGATTGCAAAATTTGGAAAGCCAGAGGTCCGGACTCAATTGAAGGATATCCACAAAAGAAGAGCATGGAGTGGGTCAGAGATAACATGACGGTGAATTTTCAAACTGTTTTGTTCACCAATGAGTGCCGAGCGACCCTGGATGGACCAGATGGGTGGAGGGGAGGATGGTACCATAATGAGGGTCTACGTCCCTTAAGGATCAGACGTCAACAATGAGAAGGTGGTGTGATGGTCTGAGCTGCAAGTATTGGCAATGGGCTTGTAGGACCATTCAGTGTGGGAGATGAGGAAAATTACCGCCAAACTCTACATTGACTTCATTAAGGAACATTTGGAATCCTGGAACAAGAAGAATAATTTAGCATCCGGAAAAAAGATGGTATTCATGCATGATAATGCACCGTCTGGTTCTGCAAGGATAGTCACTGAATATTCGGGGAGAATTTTTGCCAGACATAGGAAAATAATGTGATGGTCAGACTGTTCTCAAGATTTAAATCCCATCGAAATCGGTTGAGCATCTTGAAACAAAATATTCACTCCGGATAACGCCTGGAATGCTATTCTGACTTCTGCCAAAGACATTTCATCAGATGAAATCGAAAGTTTGACATTTTCAATGGACCGAAGGCTTTTTGCTCTTGTTATTAAAAATGGTAATTATATAAGATATTGATTCTACTAGGAAACCATCTTGAAGTTGTTTCTTCTTTATTATTGTTGATCTCAATTTAAAAATCCCTCGAATAATCAATGGTTCGATGATGTTTTAGCACTTCAGCATATTTTAGTATTAGTTTGCATATAAAGTTGGCACACTGAAAAACATGGAAATCACCAAAATAGCTGCCGATTGGTTATTACTGTGCAGATTAGCTAAAAATTTTAGATCTGCGCTTGTGTTAGTGTTGCCATAAAACGTGCTAAATTTCAAAAATTTTCATTGAAAACAATCGGAGTTAGAACAAAAATATCGATTTGCATATAATTCTGGCACGGTGGGCATATATATATATATATATATATATATATATATATATATATATATATATATATATATATATATATATATAAAAGCGAAAATGTATGTATGTATGTGTTCGCTTTTTCTGTGTGTCTACAAAAGGTTTCTTTCAGAGAAGCGGTTGCTCGCTTCACAACATTTTAAAACTTTTTATATTGCATATAAATCGTAATATCTCACAGTTTACACCGAAGCCCGACTGTCTATTTAATTTGCTCGATTTCGGGAAGATAAATATTCAACATTTGACGCTCGCCACATGTGTGTTAGTCTTTTTCCTATAACATCTTGGGGGGGAGCGTTCAGCAGTAAATGAAATCCCGCAGTCAAAATTGACCTCATTAACTCATTAAAACGGACAACTGCTATATCCACGTAATTAAATAAATTCAAACGTGTTTCCGGGTTCGATCCTCATACTTACTTTCTTTAACCCTCCACCCTTGGAGTTTCCACACCCACCTCCAAACACCCGGGCAACGCCGGGTGCCTCTTGCTTATATATATATATATATATATATACGCTCCCCCCCCAAGATGTTATAGGAAAAAGACTAACACACATGCGGCGAGCGACAAATGTTGAATATTTATCTTCCCGAGATCGAGCAAATTAAATAGACAATCGAGCTTCGGTGTAAACTGTGAGATATTACGATTTATATGCGATACAAAAAGTTTTAAAAAGTTGTGAAGCGAGCAACCGCTTCTATGACAGAAACATTTTGTAGACACACAAAAAGCGAAAACACATACATACATACATACACACACATATATATATATATATATATATATATATATATATATATATATATATATAACTCAAAGTGTCTTGCTTGCTGAGGTCTTTAAACCATCAAAAACTTAAGAACCTACCTTTAGAAAATGAACATTTTTATATTAGCCAAGTTTTAGTTTAGATTTTTGTCAAAACTGGTGTGTATTAAGTATTATGTTTTTTACCCAGTTGCATTTATACAGACAGTGTATGTTATTTTATTTTAATAATAATAAGGCTTCTACAAGGCGTTGAATTATTTTCGCTAGACCCACAAACAAATTTATGCAACAACTTCCAGATACGGATATCTATTTAGCTATGCGGATTACCAAATATGTAACTTGGATCTTATTACTCAACTGCTGTAGAGAACGTCCGCAATGGATTTTGCCACGCAATCTGAATGCACAATTTTCATATCCTTTTCTTCAAATCCTCTTGCTACAGGATTTCTGACTAATTAATTCTTTTGACTTTGACTTTCCATGTCTCATTGACTTTAGCAAATAGGGTGCACACCTTTATAAATATTTGCTAATATTTTCTCTCCTCTGATGAGATGGTAGACATCAAAACCCTATAGGTTAACGAGATTAAATTTCAAAATTATTCTTTGTCTTGCTTAGAATGATAAAAATATTTGATATGAAACTCAGCCATTCATTTCAATAAGGGTTTCATGAAATTTATTGAATCATAATTTAATATATATATATATATATATATATATATATATATATATATATATATATATATGTATATACGTATCTATATGCATATATGCATATCTGTATGTATATATGCATACATATGTATATCTATATGCATATATATATGTATGTATATGCATATATATATGTATATCTATATGGATATGGATATTTATATGTATATATATGTATATATATGTATATATATGTATATCTATATGTATATATATATATATCTATATGTATATATATTTATATGTATATATATGCATACATATATATATATGTATATGTATATATATATATTTATATATATATATATATATATATATATATAAACAATGTGTATCACTTTATTGCAGTTCCTATATATTTTTTTAATCAAGCAATTTCTAAGAAACGCAGAGAACCGAAATTTGGGACACTGGAAAAGCATAACAAATTACCTAATTTCCCTGGTCTTGTGGAATTCTAAATGGAATGAAATAAATTATATAGTAAATTCCAAGTGAATAAGAGCGATTCATTTTAATATACGTATTATGCTGATAAGGGCAACACATATAATGTACACATGATAATGCAATTAAATGACATACGCAATTTAGTAAACGGTAAAATATATGAATAACAAATAATGCAGAATGAACGGAAAAGATTTCTAATTTTATTCACCGTTGGATTATCATGCCTGGTTAATATCCCGCCTACTTAAACCTCTACTCTCTACCTTCCTAGCCCATGTTAATAGTTCCAACCAAGTAATTAACAGACTCAATGATCTACCACACCATCTACTCAAACTATACAGATACCCATTTTGCCTAGACGTCGTTTCTTTATACACCTCGATTCCTGCACATCCAACCATCAATTTCATGGCAGATATTATAGCATCTAAAAACCCACAATGCTTCGGAATTACTCCAGGAGATCTCATACAACTCCTCCGTATTATAGTAGACAACACTTACTTTACTTTCTTACAAAACACGTTCAAACAAGTATCTGGACTACCCATGGGCTCCAGTCTATCCGGTATTCTTGCCATTGCTTATATGGACGAACTCGAAAGACACACCCTTAGTACCTGCTACTCTTATCTCCTTTTTACTAGATATATCGATAACATTTTAATTATCACATACTCCCGCGAAGAAGCTATTAACATTTTCCACAAATTCAATAACGCCGACCCAAACTTAAAATTTACTATAGAACACCCAGACCCTTCTGAATCTCTTTCTCTACTTGGTTTTAAAATACAAATAAAAAAAATGGTGCCATATGCACTGAATTCTACAGAAACCCCGCCAGCAAACGCCTCTTCGTACATTTAAAATCTGCACTGCCTCTCAAGGACAAACTAAACTACGCACATGGCGAAATCTCAAAAATACAAAATACAAGACAAATGCACTAACATCTCCGACAAACATACACACACTAACAATTTCCTACATACCCTCTCACTAAACGGCTACCCTAATACGATCCTATCCTCACTTAAAAAGAAAAAACGCAACACCCGACCCTTCTCTAACAACTGTTTTCTAAAACTACCCTTCCTCAGTGATAAAATCTCATCTTCAATCCGAAAAGCCATCCGCAGCGAGGGACTCAACATTTAACTCATCCACACTGGATCTACTTAAAGACAACAGCTCAACGAAAACATCCATCGCATACACCTTCCCCTTGTTCACTCTCTAATTGCCCAATATCACACACAGGTTTATGCCTTAAGAACCACGTTGTTTACGACCTACAATGCGCTAAATGCAATGCATCTTACATTGGAAGCACTACCAGGTTGCTTCACCATCGCATTAAAGAGCATTTAAACACTACTGCTTCGTCGTTCTATAAACATATTCGCACTTGCATTAATTCAGAACAGGATTTTCACATCAACATTCTTGCTTTTCCAGAAACGTAGGTCCTTCGTATTCTCGAATCTTTGATTATTTCAAAAAATACTCCCACACTAAACAATAGACTGGAATTGAGCTCCGCTTTTATAATATAAGTTTAAAAAATAAGAAAAAAAATTATTAAAATAATAAGAAAAAAAAAATATTGTTTTAAAATAATTAAAAGATTAATAAAATCTCACAGACTTGCCTCCCTTCAACCCTTGTTTGAATAGTCATCTCCCTTGATTCACAAACGCAACAAGTATTTTAAACACCAACTAATTTATTTTAACCTTCTCCTAACGTCATTTTTTGTTCTATATTTCGCGGTATCACGTGGCAAACTCTGTAGCTGCTTTTCCAATTTTGAACACTCTTCCGCTGTCTTCTCTTGAAAAAGGACTGATAGGTCTGAAATATATTGAGATTTATAACACCATACCACAAGAAAAAAAATTACTGTTGTTTAGAGTAAAAATTTGCGTGAAAAAGAAAAAACAAACAACAAAAAAAGAAATGTATTTCTTTTGTTTTCATTTAATTTTACTCTATATAAAAAAAAATCTCGCATTGTTCTTGACTTTTAATTTTACCTTATAATTTTCTACAACAATACTTACAAGCAAATTACAATCTACTTATAAATATATATATATATACATATATATATAACTACGTATATATATATAACTACGTATATATATATATATATAACTACAAATATATAATTACATATATATAACTTTATATATGACTATATATATAACTATAACTACATATATATACATATATATTTATATACATATATATACATATATATGCATATATATATATATATATATATATATATATATATATATATATATACTAGCAAGGTACCCGTCGTTGACTGGAGTCAAAAACAGCCTACAGAAAATGGACTGATTTATTGAAGTATGATACGTTATGAAAATAAAGGGGTGTAAAGACATAGCTTCGAAGTTGGGGGCATCAAAACCAAAGCAAAATATGATGAAAGTAAAAATAAGGTAGATTAACCCCATAATTTATTATACCATACCTGTTCACACTGACACACTTATTACAATATTCTGTGGATATTTATTAAAACACCTTGTTAAACGTTGGGACATATTTCCATTCTATGGAAATCAGGCGCGAACGAACACCCCATATTTTTATCATACCAATATTTCTTCAAACTGAAACATAATTATCAAAGTATACTTACGCTGATAGATATGAAAATCCTTTATTAAAGTGTGTTCCTATTTCCATTCTATTGAGGACAGGCGCGAACGCAGGCCCCACAATTCTATTCTACTATTCCTATTTAAGTTAAAACATACTTATCAAAGTATTATTATGTACATCTATATCAAAAACACTTGTAAACGTTTTTTTATAATTTTTAACATTTTTATTTCAAGACTTTGTGGACCAGGCGCGAACGCAGACACAGAATTTTAATGAACCACCGTTCTATCAGATCAAACACACCCATTCCTGTGTCTCGATACATCTACTACCATTATATGTAATCAGTTTTTTAAAATAGTCAACCATATAGGAGCCTATTCGTGACCAGACACAAACACACACAGACATTCAACTTTATATTATAATATATATATATATATATATATATATATATATATATATATATATCATTTTTACTTACCATCATCATTTTTGATCCCGTTATATAATACTCCAGTCAAAATTTACGCTCATACAACAACGTATTTTTCCGTCTCAGTAACAGCTATAAAATAAGTAAAACTTATATCTATCTAAAGATAATTTATACCCTGCAATTTTTCCAAGAAAGAAAGCTGTTAAAATATAGTTTAGATATATTTTATATTCTTGTCAAAGTAATTGTATGTTTGTGTTACAGAGTTATTATACAAATTCCGGGATTATAGAAAACAAATAACTGATATCATATGCCTAAAACGAATATATTTTTTTGGCTTTATGTTTGGAAGCTTATCTTCCGGCTGGTTCTTTTTATAGGGATTTTAATATGCTTATTTTTTACTTCCAGCTTGAATTTTGTTCTTTGTTTCCATCCTTAAATAAATCCTATTTTTCGCATTGTTGTGGAAATGTCTATATTGATGGCATTCACCTCCCGATCGACTATTGTTCTGTTTTTGAATAACGTTGAAAGTAAAGAAATGCACTTTTGTTTATATTGATTCTTTCTATCTTTATAAAAAAAGAGCAGAGATCAAAACAAATAAGTTGCTCAAATAAATTAAGCCTGTTTTAAAAAAGAAAGTCTGCATCGTAGGTTACTGTTAAAAGAACAGTGACAAAACAGCAGACCATTTACCTGAAATCGCGTGATGCAAAGATGGTGTTAGGGGTGTGCGCATGTCGGAAGGGAATGCAGAATAGATTGCAAACCACCGTCATTTTTGGATTCTCTGCTTTCCTTTCCAAAGTGGATCATGACAGTCTGGTGATAATAGGCAAAAAAAAAATGTCCGCCATTCTTGTTGCCAGTCGATCACGAACGGAAAGAGGAAAACGAATAAATTAGGTCTAGAGATTCCCAAAGCGCAATGGCATCCTTGTAACAAAATTGAATTGAGTATTGGCTGGTCCTCGATTCAATCTGATAACGAGGACGGAGTGGTCAAGCGAGACGGTTCAAATTAAGATACATCATAAGCGCTCGACAGCAGGTTTGCAAGTTTTCTGTTGAGTTCCATCGCATGAATATTGCACACAAATGAATGGAGAAAATGAGTGCGTTGTTTTGATTAGCGAAGATAAGTCAATGTTTTCATTAATAATGCCTTGCATGAACTTTCCTTAAACACGTGGTCGAATGTCAATGTATGTTATAAGGAAATGTGATACGTACGAAAAATGATAAAAATGTCAACAGCATTTACATAAGTATATTTTATTCATAAACCTAACCAACACAAATATTAAGCCTGAAACACACAAACATGCCCATACAAATCTAAATATATGTAGAGAGAGCAAAAATAGCGAGGAAGTAAGACACAGAAATATAGAGTAACGCTGCGAGAGTTAGAGAGAGAGAAACGATAAATAGAAAAAAGGTCTGATTTTGTGACATAATTAAAGTACAAAATGAATCCGAATAGATGAATGCAGCTTTAGGCTGTTTTGATTAAATTGCCAGTAGAATTTGCACATAAATTTAGCCATGTTTCTAGTAAGTAAAAATCATAAAGGTCCAAGATATATAACCGTTTATTTTGGCTGCCTAAATCTAATAGAAAGATCCATCAAGACCTAAGACTTAAAAAAAATGAATAAGATTAGCTAACATTTTATTGTTACCGAAGAAAATACACACACACACACACACACACACACACACACACACACACACACACATATATATATATATATATATATATATATATATATATATATATATATATATATATATATATATATATGGTATCTCTCTCGTCAACTTATTTCGGTATTGTATCCGCTTGATTAGGCAGCTTCGATTCAAGAGAAGTGAGGTTGGCGATTGCGCAATCCTTTTTCCCCTATTACACGCGCAGCTTCTCTTGGACATGGTATCCATGGAACCGTGATCTTATGTTATTTCTGTATGTAAATATTATTATTTATTACTGAATAGTATTACTTTATGTATATATATATATATATATATATATATATATAAATTACTATCTACTTATTACCATATATATATATAGATATAGACATATAGATAGATAGATATATGTGTGTGCATTAGAATAATTAGATAGCAATTATACAAACGAATAAATATTTTTTTTCACATATAGAAATAAGTTGTTTTTTAGAGTCTACACTGTTAATAACGGCAACAGGGACATGACATTTTCAGGTACTGAAAGCGTAAGTTCATTAATAATAAATATGTAATTTACAATATCATATTATCAATTCGGGTAGAATTAAAATACTGTTTTGTAAGGTCCCTAAATATTAGGACTCTAAGACGATTTAGTGCCGTTCATTTACTGTAAAAGAGGAAAAGTAACGTGAGTGGACAAAATATAATGATGTGTACGATAAACACCCACAAAGACATAGTTGGATATACTTGAATTTCTTGTGGTCTCTTATTCTTAACTGATTCCGGGACAAAAAGTCATAACGCCAGCTACCTCTGCCTGCTTAGAGTAATATCACTTGGAGAAGGTGAGCTATCGCCCGTAAAGGCAAATGTGAGTTAGCCATACAGAGGAGATGTTAATTGTGCTGCGAATGACATGTGCTTTTGAATAGTTCGTAACCTTTTACTTTAAGTGAAAATAACCTCATGTCAGGTGATATTGACAAAAAAAAACTGTAATTGTGGATATAAGTCACTCGAGTATAGTGTTAAGCAGGCATTACATTTGTCTTTGTGTGTAAGTGTGCCTCTATACACCATCATACTAGTCTAAGGTAGATTAGCATAATAGCAAAATATTAAATCTTCCTATATGGGAAACTATATTTGTACTATCTATTGTTCTTTTAATTGTAAGCGTTGTCTGTGTGCATGTGTGTGTGTTTCTCTGTGTGAAGCAGAAACAATGAAAAAGCGTTCGTACATCTTCTTTGAGAATAATGTTAATCTGCCGATTATCAGATAAAGAGTGGAATTATACTAATCCGCTTAAATGAATCGTGTCCCATGAAATATGACCGATTAGAAGAGTGCGCATATAGCAATCGCCATACAGACACGCATTATATATATATATATATATATATATATATATATATATATATATACATATATATATATATATATGTGTGTGTGTGTGTGTGTGTCTGTATATACGTATAAAAAATTATATATATAACATAAAAGAATGTATACATATAGATAAGTAGATAGATAGATAGACATATAGATACTGTGATAAATATATGAAAAAAACAAGTAGTTCGCCCGGCGTTGCACGTTTGTAACTAACTTTAAATAGGATATATCAATTCAAGCAGAGTATGTATATATTATCAACTAACCAATTCTTTATTTAATATTATATTGTACGCAATATGTAACAGAGATTTCAAAAATAAAAAAAGAAGAAACAAATATGATATTGGCTATACTCTAGAAGGGAAACCAAAACATATGACTAAATAATAGTATTCGGGTTCATCTGAATCCATAAAAAAATAAAAACCTTTAAAATTACATTTTTGTAAAAAGTATAAACGTACGCCGATACAAATGTTGACTTTTTAAATATTAATCACTAAAGAGCTATTTTTTTATTAACTTTTAAATGAGTCGGATTTCAACAGAATTGAATTCCCCATATAGAAAATGTCATGTCTGCAAACCAGAAAAATGACACGGTAATTTTGAGGAGACAGTTCAGCAAACAGAGAAAAATTAAAGGTCAAGATAACAATATATATATATATTTATATATATATATATATATATATATATATATATATATATATATATAACTACTTCATTTACTCACATAAAATTAATATACGAAAGTATACATTTATGCGTAAACTTTAAGTATTTACTTCAAAAGTGCTCACTACGTAGGTAGAGTTAGTTAGTAAGTTATAAAATATATATGGCGATTAAGCTACAGTGAATATTCCGCGTTTCATATATATATATATATATATATATATATATATATATATATATATATATATATATATACTAGCATTTCAGCCCGGCGTTGCCCGGATGTTTGGATGTGTCTGTTGGACAAAAAAGGGGGAAAAGTGGTAGTAGGAAAGCAGGCTCGAACCTTTACCGCGAAGGAAAAGTACGGGGTAAAACCTTACGTCTATGCTGTTACGACCACCGTCAAAGCTGAAGCGACATTTTTTTTAAAATTAAGGCTAGACAATCTAAAGGAGAGGATAACTCTCGAAAATATCGGCGAAAAAAGTTACCCCCCCCCCGTAGAAAAGTGCCCAGTTGGAGCGGAAGATATTAATGTTTTAGCCAATTTTTCGATATTTGTCGAATGAAAGGTCGAACATTACAACGCTACTGATCTTGGTAAAATCCGTCGCCTCTATTAAAAGTTTAAGGAACATTAAAAAATCCTTGATTTAAATAAAGGTGTTTTTTTTAATCACTCTAATTTGCTTTTTTTTTGCTCTATCCTATATATTGAGCAAATCCTATTTAGATGGGATAATACATAGACTATTACGACTAGTAATATTTTGTAAATCTTATAATCACAGGTTTTAATATCAGTTGATTGTTAGATAAATCGAGTCAGAAGAATATATATATATATATATATATATATATATATATATATGTGTGTGTGTGTGTGTGTGTGTGTGTGTGTGTGTGTGTGTAGATATTTGTCCCAAAAATGGATACGCGAAACTCAATAAATATTGTTTTGCTGTTATATTAACTGACACAGTGTTTCGCAATGAATTAAAATATACTGAAAAGCTTTTCTTGATTTAATTCTGTTTTTACTCTCTTTAAGCATCTCCCGAAAGTGCCTACCGCTTTAAAGATGTAGACAATATGCTCACTCAAGTATTACTAACGTCTTTATAAAATGCCTTCATTTTTGTTCAAATAGTACAACGTTATACGAACACGTTTGTTCACCGCAATCTTCTCGCTGGAAATTATACACTTGGATAACTTCTCTGAAAGTATATTGAACATTCTAGATTGTATGATTTAAAATACGTCATTGAATGACGGCGGTTCTCAAAGAACTTGGTTTCTTTTAATAGACGCTGGCATTTGTTTTGCGATTTTTTTGTTTGTTTAATGTTGTTTTTTTCGCAGCGTAATGTCTGAGTTAAATGTTTGTAATTTACTTCCAGTCTACAATAGCTGATAACGTTCAAGACAAACTTCTGAAATAGAGAAAGAACGCTATTATGGCAAAGCGTATTTTCTCTCTTCTTTTATATTAATTAGGATTTTAGCTATTTCGGTTTATTCCAACTTATTCACGGTCTTTATAACACTTAAGTATCACTTGATGCCAGATTTTCGCTAGTGAGATAAAATTCATAAAAAGAAAATCGTAGTTTAATAAACTTACTTAGAAAAAAATGGTAACAAGAATTCTGCTCCACAAGCATAAGAATCTCTTCTTTTACATATGAGAATAGTAATAATTTGGATAAACATGTTTATAGGGCTTATACTGTCGATATTATAATTTCTAAGTATTTTACCGTATAGTTTCCTAGATATCGTTAAAAAGTAAAACACGAATAATTCAGAGATGTATTCATGGAAATACGTACAAATGATAGAAAATAATAGTATATCTATCCCCCATTCAAAACCTTTGTAGATTAAGCAAGAAAAACATGTCGTATATGTTCTAAGACACAATCTAGGTTTTATCTCATAAGGTGGTGTGTGCACATGCCTGCATTTGTGGAGACTTACACGATACACCAGCAAACAAGGAATTACATATATGCAGATGTACATGGAAACATACGTGAAAAAATATGAATAAATAACGTCTGTTAACAAACTATAGCCCTAAGTAACATTTTTTTTGCATGAGGAATTGCTTCAGCTAGTATATGTTAGTCATATTAAAAAGAAAAGCATAACGAAACCTCTGCAACTTTCTTCCCTTTATATTTTCTATTGATAAAGATTGCTGTATATATATATATATATATATATATATATATATATATATATATACAGCAATCTTTATCAATAGAAATATATATATATATAGTGAGTTATAAAATATATATGGCGATTAAGCTACACTGAATATTCCGCGTTCCATCCACTCTAGGACGTCAATCGCCATATATATTTTATAACTTACTAACTAGCTCTACCTACGTATTGATCACTTTTGAAGAACATAAAGTTGACGCATGAATTTATACTTTCGTATATTACTTTTATGTGAGTAAATGAGTAGCTACATATATATATAAATATATATATATGTGTATATATATATATATATATATATATATATATATATATATATATATATATATATATATATATAATTCTTTTAACTTTCTTGAAGTTTTACATTTGGATTTTACCGTCACTGGATTTTTTTATCTTCCACCAGACTATCTATTAATGTGTTATCACCTTTTTCTTTACGATATTCCCTCTGCTTAATTTATTTCGTTTTCGAGTAAGATCTTTGACTTATTTGTTTCATCAAATACTTCTGCATGCAAAATCCGATCCTGCATTTTGCTAATTCCTACCCTCTGATTAGAAGGAGAGTATTTCTTCGAAACTCCGCGGATTAAGGAATATCCATTTATCTAGTGGTTGCTTTTCAGATTAAATATGTTTTTAACTCATTTCAAAGTGTTTTTAACATATTTCATTAACTGTTTGCTCATATATATATATATATATATATATATATATATATATATATATATATATATATATAAATATATATATAATTATAAAACTCAAATGATCTTGTAACGATGTATGCAACCTACTTACCGGTTTACGACATCCGGTTGCGCATGCGAGCATGACCTGCACACTGAAATATTGACATTATTATTTCGATATTATTACTTAACAAGGGAAGAGTGGGGGTTAAAATAATTTAAACATGAACGATGAACGATGTAAAAACGATGAACGATGTAAAGAAAAACAGACAGTAATAACAATTGTTTTATTTGGATAATTTAAACGCGAAAAAAAAAAGAATGATTGGTACGCTGAAATATTAACGCTATTATTTCGAAATTATTATTTAACATGGGAAGAGTGGTGTTTAAAATAAACCAAAAAACAACAGAACAATTGAGACGCTGAAATATTGACCTTATTATTTCGAAATAATTCTTTGCAATAGGAAGAGTGGGGTTTAAAATAACTTTAACGTAATACAGAACTGGACGATGTAAAAAAGCAGATCTATCAAAATTTGAATTTAACTATAATAAGTATTATGGTATCTGTTCAGTGCATATTAACCTATAAGTATGCCAAACCACTTATAATTCAGTAACTGTAATTTTTTTTCAAAAATAATCAATTATAATAAACGGAACGACCCATAGAAATATATCTATATTCTTTTTTCATTTTAATATACTTTCATAGAAATGCTTCTGTTATGTCAAAAACACTATTTTCTTTACGTCCCTAGTGTCACGCTCATACATGAATTCCATAGCTAATATAATATACTGACCCAACGGGTTACAGGTAGTCTAGCATATATCTATCTATCTATCTATCTATCTATATATATATATATATATATATATATATGTATATATATATATATATATATATATATATAAGACAAGAAATAAACACTAATGCGAAAACTGAATATATCAGAATAAAAACGTATAGAACGTAATCGTCTCTATCCTATAGTAAAACTGGTAAAATATGGTAAACTGATGCTTAAATATGCATATATATATATATATATATATATATATATATATATATATATATATATATATATATCGGTTTAGTATCTAATTGCAGATACTGATGTCATGAGTTCTATCCAGACCTGTGCTGACGAAGGCCAAAAGCCAGAAACATTCGTGCCTATACATATACTTTTATGCACGTAAACTAATATATATGTATATTTGTGCGTGTGTTTGTGTTTGTGTGTGTGTGTGTGTGTGTGTGTGGAACAACCCACGTCTTATGTTTATCATATTTTCCTCGTTTTTCAAAATTCATCATGATGATTGCAGTGAAGTACAATATTTTAAAATACCCTTGTTGTGAAAAGGGTGGTATTGTTCTATTAAAAGGCAACAAAAATCGTTGTCATTTCAAAATGTGTAAAGCGGTGTAGAGTGCGTGAGACTTTTTCAAGATCATATAAGAGTATCGATATTTAAAAAGATATGATGCAACTTTTATTCGTTTATAAAAATATGTGTACATGTTATAATTCAAATGCGGATGTGTAAATGAAATGAAATTGGGTTGTCTTTGTTTTGTTTTGTATCGACTGATCACATATATTAATTTTTTTCTACTGTGTAAGCGCGCTTACCTATGTATAATTTTAAAAGGCGTTCTTGTTATATCCTTTTTAATATTACATGCAATAGGTTATAGAAACCTCTTCGCTATTTAATAGTGTTTGATTTTGCGATTTGCGCTGATTTTAGAAGTCTTCATGAAGATTTATTTTAATAAATTTTGGGCATACGGCAACCAAGAGGAGTTCACACTAATTCGGTGCGATATAAATTTCACAATTTGTCCATAAGATCAAACTGATCTACAAATTCGTGGAATAAAACAAAGCAAATTAGATGGATATCTAAAACTGAATTCTAGTCTCCAGCGAAGATTAGTGTTCTAGAAGTACTCAAAAACAGGATAAATTCCGATGAAACGACATCCTTACATTTTGTAATAACATCCAGCATGCTATCTTCCCCTCGGGGTAACACGATGCACTAATGGTCTTCTAAGTAGCCAAGAACCGTATATTCGAATGAGTATTACAATAAGACAGCTTGAAGCTAAAATGAGATGTAACATATTCCATTTCGAGGTGATGCAGGTCTAGTCTCAAGCGAAATCTGACAGAGTCGGCCCTCAGCCCCCGGACATTCACGGTAGCAAAGTTGAAATCCACTGTGGCTCCTTATGGTTGAGATCGCGAAACTAATATTTTGTTCGGCTGTTCCGATAGAATACATGCTTATCTTAGTAAGATGATCCTGTCGGAGGAGATGTTCCGGCATGAAAAATATTATCTTACTACATGATACAGTGAATGGTGCTTTTTCACAGGGACCCGCTCCACATAACATTGCCATATATTTTTAAATCACCATTATTATATCCGCAATGAGAGTTCAAATCACTTATTTGCTTGTTCTAGCATTTTCCGGATATCCTTGGCCTCTTCTTTTTTTTCATATTTCGGAAAGGATCCACTTAGCTTTTGCGAAATTATGAGAATCTTCAATTGTGTTTTTTTGTCGCCACCGTACTGAAATAATTAGCTACATGTGTTCGACGTATGTGAATACACCGCATTGTTGATTTGCGACCCACTTACTGCGCAAATGCCTGTGCTGGGGAGATAAAGAGTAATCGCCCACCTTTTTATAAGGAGGGGCTTCGAATTCTTTTCTGAGATTGGGTTTCTGTGACCTTCAGGGTATGTAACGATGGTTTATACGTTGCAACTAATACGGGAATAGTTTTGTGGGGAGAAGAGAAAATGCGTGTACGAGAAAAGGAAAGTTACTGGAATTGTAGCTTTCAAGAGCAAACAGGGGAAGATGAATGTAAGTTTGTTGGTGAAGTGGAGTGAAGTTTCGAAGAGTTTGGATGATGAAGATTGGGAAATTTAATATGAGTGTTTTATCGTCGAAGGACTTAAGAGTTTAAATTAAAAGTCGTTCCTCTTATAGTGGCAATGATAGGGTGTTGCATTGCCTTAAATATTGGCTTTCGTATTTCGGAGAGTTGGTAATTATTTTCTGTGGGTAATTAGTATTTGGACCCCGGGTTTTCTGTAGAGAGTTGCTGATAGTCTAAGCTGCCTTAATTTTGTATCTAGATTTGTTTTATTCTATAAATGTTTCTCCTTGAGAGTCTTTTGTAGACAATTTTTCACATATTCTCTAATTGGTTTTAGTGCATTTTTCCTTATTTACTTTGAACTCTTATTAATAAAACTGCTTAAAAATCAAAGTTTTAAATAATAAGATTTCTCCTTATTTAATCCAAACTCCTTGAAGACGTACTGGCCGCTTTATATATACGTAACCGGTCTTTTTCAAAAAAGAAAAGTATCCAACATAGCATATGCAGCTTTATGCGGTAAAACATTAAGTAGAATACATTGTTTGACTAAACTTGCTTCGAATTCATAGATAAGAAAAGTAAATTATATAAAACAAATGAACAGACTATATTCTAGTTTACGACAGAAAATGCCCAGCTGCTGTTTTTTTTATTTTTCCAGACAAAAAAACACAATAAAGAGAATCAGAGGTGTAATGGATATAGACACGTATAATTTCAAATAGGAAAATCCATTACACGACAACAGCAAAATCATATTTCTTAAAATTATTACATCGTGACGACAACGAAGTCGATGCTAACGCAGACGAAAATATTAATAATGCTGACAACGAGGATGCTGATATTATAATCGAAAATACGACAGAAAGTTACCCAAGATTTTTAGCAAATTACCCTATTTTTTAGAGATCGACAACTCCGAAGATTATAACATCAACCATTGCTATGCCATGGAAAATACGCCAAAATGCTTTATTGACGCAATCAATCCCAAAAATTGTCAGCAATATAAAATGGCAACGGAAAATTATATATGCACGTAAACATAGAATAAAACATATTCGGAAGTGCCTTTACCAAAAAAATATAAACGTTTTTTTCTTTACCAATAATGTATTTACAAAAAAGAAAGACGAGAACGTCAGACATTGAACAGTATAAAGCAAAATTTACCAAAAGATTTTCCCAAATTTATGGCATTGAATAATTCTTGATCCTAATTTAACCACAATCAGAATTTTATGCAAATCGCATCGCAGTATAACCTTTCTATCAATCAAATGGACGTAAAATGCTTATATATATATATTCCCTGATAGCCTGGGAAATATATATTACCCCTCCACAGGGATTGAAAATAAAGAATAAAAATTGGGGTTTGGAATGGAATCAGCAAATTCATTATTATACCATTAAACAACAATCCAAATCGTTTTGCATCCGCAAACCGTAAGCAATAACACACCGTTTTAGTCGGTTGGATACGATCGCATTTTAATCGCATCAAATTGTAACCCAATATTAGTGGATATTAAGCATAAATTAAATAGAAAATTCAAAATGTCCGATCCTTGCCCAATGTAATGGTTCTGCGCATACGATGTACTGATATATACGATGTATTGATAAAAAATGATTTATTAAGATGAATGCTTATAAACAAAATATTGTTAACGTTTGACTGCAAAATTCTCAGAACCGCACACAATCTGTGTAAAATTCGATAAATAATAATAACACGGACTCCTAAATAATTAGTTATAAACGATGTCGAGATATCATAAAAAGCTTATTAATTGTTTGACTATCACAGTGCTCGATATAGAATACAGAGTAACAAAACTATCACAAAAAGTAAGAAAGGTGATAAGCACGGATAAACAAGTCATTTATTTACGCCTATATAATATAATGGTTTCAGGAAATCCCCTTTGAAACGAAGTGTCGTAGGTTTGCAACAACAGATGTCACATACAAATCCAATACATCTAGCCTTATAGCCACTACCTTATGTAGCTTTCGAACATCATTCAGGCGTGATAATAAAATACTACATTGCACCCGACGAGCAACACCATCACAATCGCAACATCTTCAGAAGAAAGGTGTCTTATTCTCTGCCTTTTTACTCCTACCACCGTTACCAGACGTCACCAAAGACAATGCTAAATATTCCACAGATACTGTGCTTACACCGACCGAAACCTGCTCTTGTATATATAGAAATTCATATATAATAACGTCTCCCTCGTTAACTCTCATCCATTCTGCCTGGCTTATCTCTTACAATTCTCGTATTCTGAAATAAAGTTATTCGCTACGTAACTGAACAATATGGCGTCGCCAATAGACATATTTACAACAACGAAGTCTGCGTCAAAACATCACCAAAACTGAATTATTATAATATCGATTACACTGCATGTGTACTGTTGATGTTTGAAAAAATGAGTTAATTATGGATTTAAATATTGATCATTTCAGCTAGCAAATATTTGACGTTTTATATTGAGATTTTCCCTAATAAATACCATAAAACAGCGCCACCGCCTTCGTCATCGAACGACAAATTCCTTAAAACATCAACAAAACTGATTTTTTTTAGTATAAATCACTGCGTGTTCACTGATGATTCTTCAAAACTACGCATTACATATGTATTTACACATTTAAAAGTTTAACTTGGAAATATTTCTGGCTTCTATATTAAGATTTTCCTAAAAACCTAAACAACCTCGACATCTTCGTAGACAACGACAACAACGACAACGACGATGTGTTTTTGTTTATTCTGCCGAAAGATATATACGCAATTTCGAATTGTAATAACGTTAATTTCGCCAACTATATTGAAGAGGTTCGGTACCAAATATTTGCGTTTTTTTATTATGCCGAAAGATAAATACAAACATTTATTAAACGAAATAAAACAAATTTATTTTTTGCCAATAATTGTATTTACGCCACCTATTTCCTTTTTTGATAATATTCCGTAATATTTTTATTAGAACACACCATTAGAAAATATACTCAATTATTTTGAAGCTAAAATATTCAATATATATATATATATATATATATATATATAAGTAAATTTTTGGTACAACAGAATGGAAGGATAAATTTTAGAGGAAACATCATTTAATCTAAATACCAAAAAACAAGAAATGGGCAGATGAAAATAAAATTTTTTTTTTTCCTTAAGGCCTTATCGTCTGACCCTCTAAGAGGAGACGTCAGAATGATAGATTAAAAACTAAGAAAAACGAATGAGGGAAGTGGGGAATTTTGGTTGCAGTTGGAAAAACAGTGAGAGAAAAAAAAAAAAAAAAAAAAAAATTAAAATTAAAATTCTCACTGTTCAGGTGGTTTTAAATCAATGAATATCTCCAACTGATGTCTAAGAATCTTTTGTCTACACAGGCTAGGTCGAGAGTTGTTAATAACTAACGCCTCAATGATATTGAGGTGATAGTTCGACCTAGCCCTGTATAAAACAGAAAACCACCCATCGGAATATTGATCGGCACACCTATTTATACTCAACAAGTGATCGCCAATGGCAGACTCATGAGCCTGGGAGTGCCCGGATGCTCTCAAAACCTGGTGTAGTCGAATATCCCGAGGGATATGTTGGGATATTCTCATTTCTAATCTTTGGGACGTTTTGCCAACGTAGTCAGCTCCAAAAATTAGAAATGAGAATATCCCAACATATCCCTCGGGATATTCGACTACACCAGGTTTTGAGAGCATCCGGGCACTCCCAGGCTCATGAGTCTGCCATTGGCGATCACTTGTTGAGTATAAATAGGTGTGCCGATCAATATTCCGATGGGTGGTTTTCTGTTTTATACAGTGCTAGGTCGAACTATCACCTCAATATCATTGAGGCGTTAGTTATTAACAACTCTCGACCTAGCCTGTGTAGACAAAAGATTCTTAGACATCAGTTGGAGATATTCATTGATTTAAAACCACCTGAACAGTGAGAATTTTAATTTTTTTTTTTTTTTTTCTCTCACTGTTCTTCCAACTGCAACCAAAATTCCCCACTTCCCTCATTCGTTTTTCTTAGTTTTTAATCTATCATTCTGACGTCTCCTCTTAGAGGGTCAGACGATAAGGCCTTAAGGAAAAACAAAAATTTTATTTTCATCTGCCCATTTCTTGTTTTTTGGTATTTAGATTAAATGATGTTTCCTCTAAAATATATATATATATATATATATATATATATATATATATATATATATATATATAGGCAATGTGTCCGTGCTTCGCCATGGTACGTTCATTTTGCCCGATATTATACTGGGCCGTCGGTGGTTCCCACTCAAGAACGTGGCTTGATTTATTTTGTATAGGTAGGGTGCTGCCATATTTCCACCGTGCAATGCCGGTACACAGGTACTGCTAGATTAAAAATAAAATTACAGTATTTTTATATATATATATTTTTAACTTTGGACTTTTTATCTGTTTAAGAGTAATATGTTGTTTGCTTTGCTCATATGGGTAGAACATTGCAAAAACACATTATTATTTATATAAAAAAAATGATTTATTGTCATGTTCTGTTTTGAGGACTTCTTTTCATTCACGAGTAAGATATTGTGCAATTTTCACCATTTTCTACCCGTTACGGGTATGGTGTTGTGTGTTTTTTATATAGATAGAATTCTGTAAAATGTTTTTATTGCTTTTTTTTCAATTTAATAGTAACTAATCGTCCCTTTCATAACATTAATGTATTGTACACTTATTTTATTTGTAAATACAGAGGATAAAACACAAAAGAAAAAAATATTCATGTCAGTAGAAAAGTAACTTTGTCACGTAAGTGGGTAGTAAAGATTTTACCTGAAATATAAAAAAAAACTGTCAACCTACACAAAGATGCCATAATATCACAAGTAAAATCAAGTGCATTCCCTCGCATGTGAATATTATATATCAAAACTAGCAGCACTACATGATATTGCCCGTGTCTATGTAAAACACGATAAATGTAAATAATTTGTAAAACATATTTTATATTTAAACTTACTTTCTCTATTTATCTTTCTCCTATCCCTTTTCTTCCATATTTTCGCTTTTCTGTGTAACAATTACTTTATCCTATGCATATCAATCTACTTTTTTTGTTTTACTCTGTTTAAATAATAATGTCATTTATATATTAGAGCTATCCCTTTGAATGTAATAATGAACTCTCAGAGCCGTTGCGCATGAATAACATCGACTAAAATAAAACACAATGATATATTTTTGAGGCAGTATAACTGATGTTTTAATTTCCTTACTCTTCGCACACGTCTCATTATACTTCACAGAATACGTGCGTTTCTTTAATCTCTCATATCAGAAAACTGATATTCGATTTAATCAAGATGGTCCAAAAGCAGTCTGATACATTCCAGACGTTTCTCGGTCATTTTTCTAATTTTAAACAGACTTCTGTTTTCTTCACGCCCAGATTGCATTTTTTGTAATTCACCAGTTGTGATAATCAGGTTTCAGCAAAACGAATATCAATTACTGCTGTCGCTGTTTTTGTGCCTAAAATCATTAGAAATAGTTAGTCTTCTTATAAGATCTATAGCAGTAAGTGAATATTAATAACCTGCGACAATTTAAAATGCCTGCAAAAAATTAATGTCTGTAAACTTATTAAAGACCCCTTGAAAAATAGGTTCCGAAGTTTCCAAAATAATGAAAATATTTGCGCTCAATTTTAGAACATTTTGAAACGAAAAGAACTTGTAAAATATTGTATTCATGCGCCTCTTATACTATATATCTTCATGTCTAATCCTTATCATATTGTTTCACTGCAGTCATATCATTGTATATACTGTGTGTACTATAAAAACAAGCTTCTTAAATTTTCAAGAAAAAACTTCTAAATATTTTGTTCAAGTGGAGCATCTTCAAGTTCCCTAAAATGTTTAGAATAGAATATGAAAACCATAAAGATTTTATATAAGTTTCAATAACAAATAAATAAGTAAATAACAATGAAAAGTCGAAAAAAAACCCATTAAAACATGATATAACAAAAAAAAAAAAAAAACTAATCGCAGACAATTATATTCTCAAAAAGAAAATGCATCTATTAAATCAGAAAGAAGTAATAGAAAACATGTCGTCCTCACACTTTCTCGTGAACATAATTACCAGATCGTTCGCGGAACTAATATGAACAAAGACTAATACAAATTTCAGGATAATTGTAGAAATATTTCGAAATCGCTCGCGAACCCCCCCCCCCATAAAATTACAAATCATAGAAATCAGAATTACAGAAAAATACCCGACAGTCAATTCAAAAATCGAAAAGAACACTTTACAAGAGGAAGCATTGTGCGTTATTAAACATACCTTGCTTAAATGAAACTATGCTGCCTAAATCCATCCAAACACAGTATGAGTTGTTCCCCTTTAATCATAAAACAGGATACATTGTTTGATTAATTAACTTAATCTTATTGCCTGCCTACTGCTATAAGATACTATTCTTTTATTAAAGGTATTATCTTTTAACTCGTTGATTGATGTGATCTTGAAAAATCAGAGTGATGGTCTAAGTAATTTTATACATACAGACATATCACACTTTCTTTCCCTCCCCTACTTCCCAATCTCTCACTCCTTATCTCTCTCTATATATGTATGTATGTATGTAAGTGTGTGTATCTATCCATCTACTAATACCCCCCCCCCCACACACACACACACCCACACACACACACACACATATATATATATATATATATATATATATATAAAATTATTTCTACGAGTAAACAATGTTTTTTTTTTAAAATGCCAGAAAATACATTTAATAAAAGCATTATGAAAGTCCGGGTTGTGTTTTCCATCATAAAAAAAACATCGTAAATATTATTATTATTATTAAACAGAGTTGAAACCCAAATGACAATGCAATATTATGAAAATTAACAAATATTTACTTGTTTAAACTTAATATTTCGCCGCTATACGCCACGTTAAGAATTTTACACATTTTGTTCTTTTTTTTTAAATCAAAATAACACTGCAGAGAACAATACGCACACACACACACACACACACACACTATTTACAAACTGTTTTTATTCTCCAATTTAACACCATGGCGAGGACAATAATGTTTTTATATGTATAAAATTCTGAAGATGGAGTATAAAGCTAAATTCTTATGTTTGAACAAGTAAATATTTGTTTATTCCTATTATATTGCGCTGCCAGTTGACTTTACAAACGTATTTCATAAGTATTTCGTTTTATGATATCTATCTATCTATCTATCTAACTATATATATATATATATATATATATATATATATATATATATATATATATATATATATATATATGTATATATATATGGATATGTGTATATGTTTATATTGTGCAGGTGTTAGTATATTACTCGTAATTTTGATATATATATATATGTATATATATATATATATATATATATATATATATATGCATATATGTGCAGACCGTGATATTATAATCGTTTGCTCAATCTGACAGACGTTAAGACATTTAAAAATTAATGTTTAAATTTCAACGATATTTATCGTCGTTAACGGTTGCCGTTCGCTTTGTTCCTTGCTAATGGATTCAGATATAATTTCGTGGCCGGGTTCGAATCTCCCGACCGGCGGTAATCGTGACACCCTGAACTGACGATTCCTGAAAGTATGGAACGCGTGTCTGTTGGTATTTATTATTATATTAAATAATTATATATATATATATATATATATATATATATATATATATATATATATATATATATATATATATATATATATACTAGCAACAAACCCCATCGTTGCTGGGTTCAAAAACAGCCTTAATTAAATGGACTCTGATTTATGAAAGCATGTCAGGTTATGAAAAGGAAGGGTTACCTATAATATAAAGCATACCGTCTGTGTGTGTATGTCTGGTCACGAATAGGCGCCTATATGGTTGATTATTTTAAAAAACTGATCCCATATAATGATAGAAGATGTATCGAGACACAGGAATGGGTAGGTTTCATCTGGCATAATGTTAATTCATTAAAATTGTGGGTTCTGCGTATGCGCCTGGTCAGCAAAGTATGGAAATAAAAAAAAGATTTAAAAATTAAAAAAAAAATTGACAAGTGTTCTTGATATAGATGTATATAATAATACATTAATAAGTATGTATTAACGAAAATAGGGATGGTATAATACAATTGTGGGCCTGCGGTCGCGCCTGGCCTCCATAGAATGGAAATAGGCACATACTTTAATAAATACTTTTCATATCCATCTGCGTAAATATACTTTGATATTTATGTTTCAGTTTGAAGAAATATGGTATAATAAAATTAAAGGGTGTTCGTTCGCACCTGACCTCCATAGAATGGAAATATGTTACAAAATTTAACACGGTTTTTTAATATAAATCCACAGAATATTGTAATAAGTGTTTTAATGTGAACAGGTATTGTATGATAAATTATGGGGTTTATCTATTTTATTTTTACTTTTATAATATTTTGTTTTGGTTTTGATACCCCCAAATTCGAAGCTATCTCTTTACAACCCTTCCTTTTCATAACATGCTATACTTTCATAAATCAGAGTCCATTTTCTGTAGGCTGTTTTGGAGCCTAGTCAACGACGGATACTTTTGCTAATATATATATATACATATATATATGCATATATATATATATATATATGTGTGTGTGTGTGTGTGTGTATAGAGAGAGAGAGAAAGAGAGAGAGAAAGAGATAGATATATATTGTTATATATATGCACATATATATACATATATATATATATGTATCAGTAAAAATACATTGTATTATATAGTAAAAATCAATAATTATAAATTTTACTTGCGAAAATATCACAAATAGTAAATATGGTGCTAGATATTTTTTTCTCTTTAAATTTATTCTATATATGATTTTTTTAAGTAACAAATATTCCGATTAACATTTTTCTTAGGTCATTTGTTGAACGACTACCAACGCCAAGAATACTGTGTTACCTTGAGTTTAAAATATTATCATTAAACACAACCATAATTGATCTAGTTACTATGATATTGCCTTCTTAGATATGTGATCTGTTTCTGGAATATATATGACTTGTTTTTGCAACTATCTCCTGAAATGTCTTTAAAGTACTTTCAAAATGGTTATTAATAAAAAAACATGATCATAAATAATAGAAAATAAATCATTTATCATAAAAAAATATTCTCTTTGTCTATTTATTCGATTGAGTTTTCCTACAGTATACCAGACGAATAATGTATAGTTTTTATTTTCCTCCTAAAATAATTAGCAAGAAAAGGTGTTGTGTTCAATCAATGATTTAAACATGTCGCTATACCTGTACAAATGTATATAATTCATAGCAATCGTATTAAGTAATTTTTATACAATGACTTACACCGTATCGATTAATTCTAGAAATAGAACACATTTTTTCTAAATTTTATCTGAAGTTATATTTATTTTCAAATGTAAACACAGACAATGAATTTTAACTACAGCCAGGGATAAAATTCTATGTTCACTTACGTTGAAATAAACATAGATACACGTAAAAGTTCATCCCAGTTCGTAGATATTTAGCGTCCAATATTTAATTAGGAATTGATTCTCGCAAACACACGTATATATGCATTAATATAAAATAACTTAACTCACGTATGATTATTAGTGAATAAAAATTGCACATATATTAAAGAAAAAAAAAACATTGAAGTAGCCTCCCTTGAACTAATAAAAAAATAATTTGCTCAGTGAGTATTTAAAGTAAGTAGATAGTAATTTTTGTGGATATTCAAGTAAAAAATTGTAATTATCTCCCCTAGATTTGTTCAAAATACATAGATTAAGTTAATCCTTTTAGTGACATGTCGCAATGATTTTTTTTTTTTTTTAGTACAACATAACGGCACTTTCTTTAATTGATTTGGTTTTTCTTGACAACTGATGGATAAATTGAATTGTAAAATGAATAGAAAGAAAGTAAGTGTCAACCTTTTTCTGAGCAAGAAGATTTCTAATTATCCCCCTTTTATTTATTTTTTTTTTTACCTGTAAGTATATCTCATATTGTTTTGACAATGGAAACCGGAGGTCGTTCGTAAAATGGAATTTATTAGATTCCGGCTGAGAATGTATCGAAAACAGATTGCATTTATTCGAAAATATCTTACAATGTTATATGTTTTATTGGTAAATATTGACAAATCAAGAAAATGAAAGCGTTGCAAACTTTATACGCTACGGCTACGCTCAGGTACTGAAATATAATAATTAAAACTTTCTTAGAAATATTTTATAAATATTTTGCACGTAAATAAGTACATTTATAATGATATGTAACCGTTGTTTCTCTGTGCCTTGATTTTTTAAAAAAAAATAATCTGATTAAATGTAATTTTCAAATTGTTTTAGTTTTGTAATATAAAGATTTCTTTAAACGCATATAAACAAATAGATAATAGATATCCATATATATATATATATATATATGTATATATATGCAGTTATATGTGTATGTAAAAAGAAACTATTGTAATAGTGTATAGTTGTATTCATAAATGAGTTTGTATAACAATTTACTTATATATATATATATATATATATATATATATATATATATATATATATATATATATATATATATTCGTGTTTTTGCGTATCTATTGTACGTTTATAACTAATAACTATTAAATAATGTGTCTCTGGTCGTGTTTGTGCGTGTCAATTTATTCAGACGCAGTTAAACGATATAAAACAATGTAAACACAATGGGATAGAAAACAGTTTTCTATGGATTTACATCAGCCAATAGAGTAACATACCTAGTCTGTCTTTGGTGTTGTTTAATAGGAAGCGGCAGAGAATAATAATCTCGGAGAAAAAAGTATTCCGTTTATTATTTCTGTATTTTATGTGGGATGTATCCTTATTCGAAAACTGCACATAGGTTCTAAATCTTTTACATTTTATAGGGGAAAATCGGAAAAATCGGAACGTTTTTGGGTATCGGAATCGGAAAAATTATAGTGTAATTTCCGATTCCAAATCGATTCTTTAAAATGTTTAAAGAAGAAATAAAATAAGCAGAAATTGTTTTTTTTCCATTACAAGTTGTACACTTGCGAAATGAGACTTAGAAAAGCCACAGAGTGAGTTACAAAACTCATTTACAGATTTAACATTGATTAGCAGAATTTTATTTATTTTATTTATTGGTCATTTATAACTTCCCTATTGTCTTTGTAATCTTTTTGCATCTATTCGCTAAAATGTTTATGTTCCCTCATCTGAGGGAGTTCATCTGATTATTAATAAATTTTAACTGCTATGGCTGTACATTGGGATGTTTTTCATCCACTTCTTGTGAAACAAAGTGTTATTGAACCTTTTCAGACACAAGTAAATCCTCAGTCTCTAAAAACCTAATTTGTTTGATTTTTATTTGTTTTTATTGTAAGCAAAGTAAATAATGTAGAGGACACTATTCAATACCATAGTTTAATAATATTTTCGCACCTATTTAATAAATGGCAATATGGTGTCTATTAGAGACTTGCGACTGTAATATCAAAGATTTAACATACTTGGAATTTTTTTCTTGTGTTTATTTTGTATGATCGCCACATCCTTTGAAATATTTCATGTTTTCTTATATTTTGTTTGGTTTTGGCACAAGTGCAAATAAAGATGAACATCTCACAAGTATACCAGAACTTTGGAAAGCAAACATTGAAAAGTTTGTTAACTTAAGAAAAAAAAAACAATTTCATTTACATTTAAAATACCCTAAACATGAGATTCTACATTTAAGGCGATTGTGTGTAAGCACTCTGAAACTTTATTCTAGAATTCAGAATGGGATTCAATTGTGAATATAAATATAATGTAAACTGGTCCCATTTCGGTACATTATAACTTTCAAGCAGTTAAGTAATTTTACCACTAATTCTAAGGCCGATCGGCAGAATCATAAGATCACATGTAATTGCTATATTTTTCGTATTGACACCCGTACAAAGGGTTAGTAATAGGATAGAAGCATATTTTTATGACTTTTACAAGACTATATATTAATAAGATAGCGTGTGTGTTATTTATTGTGTGTTTCACGATTACATCCGAGTGACTATTGTTTAATTATGGATTCCCGTTTCTTATAATAAATAATTTTATCAAAATTCCTTCATAAGTTTTGGTTTCGATTTCGATTATAGCTGTTGGATCTCGAATGATCTATTTTTTAAAATAAATAATTGCATAAAGAATTCTACATAAGTTTTGGTTTCGGTTTCGATTATAGCTGAAGAAACTCAAGCTGACGCACCAAAGTCATATGGATATATTTTTTAATGTTTGAAATCGCAACTTTATAATATATAAAAATCGATAGAAAATTAAATCTATAATAATATATACGAAATCTGCTAAAATTAAAATATCATATTTAAGCCTACTTTACGAGCTGACTATGCCGGGCGTCGCTGCTAGCTAAGATAAATACTTTTGCAGTTTTAATAAAAGTTACATTAATATAAGGTCATCTTTTTTACGCCATGAATACCAACATCAATATATTGCATATGAATGATCACCTGTAGAATTGTCACAGGTCGCGCTAGTTGTTATTATTTTCATCTCGTTTTTGTTTTTGTCTTGTTTTTTTACAGCAAAGCAAATCAATTTAATAACCTACCAAATGTATGTAAGTAAAATAAAATGTAAACATTTATAGACGGAAGCCACATAATAGTTAACGAAGTCCAACGCCCTCTCTATTTTGCAAATGGTTTTCCAAATAGTAACATCATTATTTAGTAATTCGTTCGTAACAATGTTAATATTTTGTTCTTACATTGTTTTCTCATTTTACCTATCAATCGTCGACTATATTCAACTGTTTATGAAAACTTTGATGTAGCATGGTATATACTCAGGACGAGCTGATAAAATTTGGCTTTGTTTAAAATCAGAATAGACCTTTTGTTGTCTTTCAATTTGCAATAAATTTCAAGGAAATTATTTGAGAAAAATATGCCCGGAAATTACCTGGTGATTTACGTAATAATTTTAAAATTTACGTAAAAAAGCCCCTAATAAAATAACTATAAATATTAAAAGAATCGAAATCGGAATTGGAAATTTAGAACAAAATCGCTAATAGGATCGGAATCGGGAACAATTTTGGAATCGTCCCACCACTAATATATACATATGCAGAAACCCACGTACTCATTTATATATATATATATATATATATTTATATATATATATATGTGTGTGTGTGTGTGTGTGTGTGTGTGTGTGTGTGTGTACAAAATTAAATCACTTACCTGACGTAAGATTACTAGAAATGACTAAGTGCACATATATAAAAATAAAGAAATGTCAAATTAGCCTCCTTTTGACCAATTACAAATCATTTGCCTTATAGATTTTAAAAGTAAATGAATTGTTATCTTTGATGGCATTCAGATCAAAATCTGTAATTAGCTCCCCTCGATTAGCACGAGATATATGAATTAAGTTAATCTCTTTATTGACATGTTGCTATGATCAGTTTATTCTGTTTTATTACATTGTAGCGACACTTTCTTTAATGTTTTTTTTTGTTTCTTGATCCCTGATGGGATACGAGGGGCGTGCAATAAGTAATGCCCCTGACCCACTTCCAGTTGTCTGATCTAGCTAAACTGTTGCATATGCAATGATCTAAGGATTATTTGGCAAATTACAACTCTGAACTTATTGTGGTTTCTGTTTTACAGGTGTTTGAACTGAGTCAGGTGTGAAATGGAGCCTATTGAATGTCGAGCAGTGATCCGGTTTTTGTATTTGAAAAGACGCACACCACAGGAGACTTTTGATGAAATGAAAGAAACTTATGCTGATAATACCCCATCATATGACCTTGTAAAACGCTGGCATCGAGAATTCAAACATGGCCGGAATTCTGTGGAAACAGCTTCCAGACCTGGTCGCCCCCTTCTGTTATTGATGAAGTATCTGTCCGCTAAGTTGAGGCTGCTATTTTAGAAGATTGGCGCATTACTATTCACCAAATAGCCCAATATGTCAAGATTAATATAGGGTCTTTGGAAACTATCATTTATGACGATTTGCATATGCATAAGGTGTCTGCAAGATGGATTCCCAGGTTGCTCACACCATTCCAGAAGCGAGAACGCGTCGAGTGCTCGAGGATTAATTTGGAGATGTGCCAAGAAGATGAGTCAAAGTTTTTCAAAAGACTGATTACACAGGATGAAACCTGGGTCCATTACTATGATCCAGAGACCAAAACCCAGTCAATGCAGTGGAAACACTTGGACTCACCACCTCCAAAGAAGGCAAGGGTGCATCCTTCTGTTTGCAAGGACATGCTACCAGTCTTCAGGGACCAGGATGGAGTAGTGATGACAGATTTCCTGAAAAACGATACCAGAGTTATAGGAGCCTCTTATGCTTCACTTTGGAGGAAATTAAGGGAAGCTATCAATATCAAGAGGCTGGGAAAGATCAGCAAAGGCAACCTCCTCCTGCAGGACAACGTTCCAGTCCACAACTCGCATGTCGCCAGATCAGAAGCACGGGAGTGTGGTTATGAAATCCTCCTCCATCCTCCCTACTCTCCTGACCTTGCCCCCTCTGACTTTCACCTCTTCCCAGCAGTGAAGTTGTTTTTGAAAGGAAAGCGTTTCCCAGATGGTGCAGCTTTGATTTCTGAAGTCACGTCGTGGTTGGAGGACCAACCTTGGGTGTTCTACAAAAACGGTCTCCAGAGCTGTACTAAACGATGGAAGAAATGCATAACTTTGGGGGGTTCCTATGTCGAGAAAGACTACTAACTGTGCCAAGTTTCTTTGCTCTTCTGCTATGGGTAGTTGGCCAGGGGCATTACTTATTTCACGCCCCTCGTAATTTGACCTGTAATATAAATAGGAAGTAAGTTAATGTAAATATTATATTGAGAAAGAAGATATATAATTAACCCCCCCTTCATTTTCCACGCATAATTAATTTAACACGTTTCTTGTAGCGGTTCTGATGATGTTTATCTGAGGTCTTTCCTAAAATGTATTTTTTTATTATCGGGTTAGAATACACCAATGTCTTATTTAGACATGACATATATTCGAAAATAGTGTACCTTATGTTTAAACGTTTTTATTGGTAAATACATGCAATACTAAAAATGTAAGTGATGTAAATTTGCTCGTTTTTTGGATGCAATCAGCAAATTTCCATGTATTTCCTCTTATTTTGCATGCAATATCTATAAATAGAAAGTTTGAATATAAATCTAACTTTTAATGCAAAACTTTAATGGTATGTGTTTTTGTATTTAATGCTAATCCAATTTTAAGAAAGTTAACTATTTAAAGAAAAACATAAAATTGCTTTATCTTTTCTTACTGTAAACGTGTCTTGCTACATTAGTGTCATATTGACAGATATTATGAACAACAAATTTTAAAAAAGTTGGTGCAGAAAATACCACGCATTTTGAAACGATACGCAATACATAGTCGCAAAAAAGGATAGAATCTATTGTCTCATGTACTAAAATATAACATTTGAAACTTTTTTAGGCTTCTAGATTTAAGTCATTTTATGATGAAAATAATTACACTTATTTATAAAATGTAATAATTGTTGAACACATATGTAACTCTTGTTTCTTTGCTGCTAGATTTATGAAATAATCTGATCCAATGTGATATTCGAATTATTTATTTTTTTTAACTATAAAGGTTAGAATTCATGAAGCAAAACGATCATGGAAATAACATACTCTAATTAATTCATGAATTGTACTATTTTTTGTTCGATGAAAGCTGTCGGCCCATACCGAACGAACGGACGGCATTACAAAAACGATCAGGAAAACTACTTACACTAATAAATTTATAAGTTTGACTTTTTTTAAAATTTACTTTTCTTTTATTAATGGAGAGAGAGGGAGTGTGTGTGTGGGTATGTGTGTTTGTGTGAGGAAGTGAGAGAAGGAGAGAGAGACAACAGGTGTGTGGAAGAATACACACACACACACACACATATATATATATATATATATAGATAGATAGATATAGGTATGTATTCTCTCACAAGTCTATATATCTTTCTAAATAAAAAAAAATATAGACTTTGTGTACAGTGGATAGAAATGGCAATCAACATCATACAGAAGACTAATGCAAAAATATAAAATTATACATGATTTTGTATGGAAAGCACTACACTGGTAACTATACAAACACCTGCGTATACTTTTTTAATAAGCAAATGTTTGAATTGTAGTGTCGGCATAGAATGGTACCCCTCCAAATAGTAAAGGGTCAAATAAGATAGAAAGATAGTGGAGAGAAATTAATTCCAAGCCCTCCATTGACGATAAGAAATCAATGGTAAACAGCTGGTGCCATGACACAAATTTAACTAGAAATTGTATCGAAAGAGAATTGGAACAAGCATAAATCGCCAGTAGTACGTGAAAGCAAAATCATCAAATTATTTAGAACATGGCCACGCAATCAGATAAACTCGTCAAGACAGGAGACTAAATGTGACAGAGAAAGCAAAGAAAGAAACTCTTACATGTCGAATGTTTCGCCGTTTTAGCACAACGCAGCGTGAATATCAAGGAGACAGAGAAACTACTAAATAGACTGAACAAGCCAGCGAACGAAAGTCATATTGGGGATAAAGAAAGTCAATATAACATTAATAATCGTACGAGCACTAAGAACAATCACTAACGATTAGAATTAAAATATATATGATAAATATGGAATCAGGGTAATTGCTGAAAAGATAGTAGGGATAGTTATTATCGAAATATCTGAAATATTAATGAACACCATTCATATACACAAGCGCTAACAACCTAATATGGAGACAGTAACAGAATTGAAACAAACATATTAGGGATAATCACATGCAAGGAACTATAACTTATACTTTATAATCATTAATTATATCTTTTAAAAAGTGTTAGCATCAGCTTGGATTAAACACTACAGTAGGATCGGGAAAGAAGTTGAAAAGAATGTGGGGATATAGCACTCATTCGATTTCCACAAGATATTTGCGAAGATGATTGATGTCTGGGAGTTTATTGTCATCTAAATTGCAGTGATGAACAACGATCACAGCCAGCGAGCAGTCAATTATAAGCAGCTGGTATGATCTTGCAATCTCTTTTGCAAAAGGTTATCGAATGAAGCGAAGAGTACGGAAAATCTCAGGAGAATTGGGGTTTGTATTACTGTACACATAGATTCGAAAAAGTTGTCAAAAAACAAATATAGAACAAATAAATGTTATCAAAGGCAAGATAAGTTACTTTTCTACCAAACTGGATATATTTTTATGTTTTTATTCAGTGTAACATGTTTATTCAGCTCGAAAAACATGCAGTGTTTACCGATGTATTGGAAAATTCAAAATGACAGCCGACTCTCTCTCGGAGAGGGTACATTTGGGAAAGGTATTATAAATAATAAACTAGACAAAATACTGTTAGAAATTCGCTCAATATATGTTACCGTGACATAAGTTGACATATATTCGGTTGTTTTCTAACAGTATTTTGTCTAGTTTATTATTTATAATAAACTTTTCCCAAACGTACCCTCTCGGCTACCATTTTGAATTGTCCAATACATCGGTAAACACTGCATGTTTTTCGAGCTGAATAAACATGTTACACTGAATAAAAACACAAAAAATATATCCAGTTAGGTAGAAAAGTAACTTATCTTGCCTTTGATAACATTTATTTGTTCTATATTTGTTTTTTGACAACTTTTTCGAATCTATGTGTACAGTAATACAAACCCGAGAATTGATATCAGTCGGACTTAAGGCAGAAGAAACACCAGTTTTTTTTAATGAGTAATCTCTGTTTTCATCTTGACATTTTACAAAGCGTCATTTGATGTTACCTTCAACTTTCTTCAGGTGTATCGTATCGAACTCGGGAATCTGTCTGTCTTACGCTGGAATGTGGACGGACTTTCAAATGGAATCGTTTATTTGATTCGTGGGGATAGCATCTTCTCACATCATCATGCATTACGGTATAGAAGTCCCAAATATATAGGAAGTACATGTATAGTCGTCCGCACTTCAATAAAAGGTAACTTTAACAATTGAATTTTGCTAAGTACTCTAACCACGGCGCCAATTTTAGTACGAATATAAGAAGATTTAAACCTATCTTATTTCTAGATGTAAATAGCACTCCGTATGGTTATATGTTATCAATATTTACGGACGTTACATCAACCGAAACGTGAAAATGACATCAAAATTGGAACAGTAGTTCGAATAATCTAAATTATACGAAGAATTTTATTTTCGCGAAGAACACAGAGTAGAAAAGAAGTTTATATGTACGAGCTGTATATATATCTTCAGTGAACAACATTGTGGGCGTGCTTCATAGAATGTACACAATTTAGTAAGTGTCTCTCGTTGCGTGTCAAGTTTCCCCCCCCCCTAGTTTAGGGGACTAAAGTTGATTGTGATGTGAGCTTTGTGTTTAAACACAGCTATAATAAAATAAACATTGATATATTTGTCTTACAATAGTATGCGCACAGTTTATGGGTTAAATATCCCTTGTGCACATCAGCTAATATATTCTTGGCCGGGGGTATAGCTAGCCACACTAAAATAAATGATTTCTATGAAGTATTAATTTTTTAATGTCACACGTCGAAATGTTAGCCCAATTGTTTTGTACATAATAGTTATGAAAATGAAGCAAATGGTGCAAGTTTGCAGTAGAAAGAGGCTAGCCTTATTTTGTGTTTTCTATAAAACATTGTCTTTTCACCATCATATAAGGTTTATATCTATTTTAGATGCAAAAACGTGTTTGAAGGTTTTTAGAAATTTACCTCCAAACAAACATAATTAACATAACATTCTGATTATTAAAGCATTATTTATGCAGATTAAAGAATGATAAGTGTTGGTTGGATACTGGTTGCTCATAAATGACGGTTATGAGCTGGTAGGCTGAATTTCAATGAGTCAATATAGAGAGAAAGCTCAATTAGACGAAATTCGTCAATTTTTCGTAAAAACATAAAAAATGGCAATACACCCATTTTTTCTAATCATAAATTGAAATTTCATGAATTTTAAGAAACGCTCATGATGTTCACATTTTGTATATATATTTGTCAGCAAGAAAGCTGTGTTTTAACTGGGTTTCACGTCTGGTCACACTCGGTTAGAAATAATAATGTGTTGACAATTCAAGCATAGTTTATAGCTACCTCAACTTATCATATCGGATATTTCACGTCAATATGTAACAATATATCCCCCAATCAGTGGGGCAAAGCTGCCCAAATTCACACATATGAGCAGACAATGTTTTGCTCTCCTTATATTTTATGTTCAAAATATTTTTTATTTATTAGCTTTAAAGTAAAACGAACTGTTAATGGTAAATAATGTACAACAGTATAGTTATATATGCAAGAAAAACTCATTAACCATCAACGGAAATGATGAAAAACGTGCCCATTTACGAAGACAATAAATCATATTACAAGTTTATCGTAAAATAGTTAAAAAAGATTGAAGTTCACTTTAAATTGCATTAACACTCACTATCTTTCGCATTAAAACGCCAGTGATTATTATGTGTTTACAAACCTCAGAATAATCCTTTCAGCAAAAGTGATGTTGATCCAAATAAAGAGATAATATTGGAAACTGACGTATATTTTGATGTAAGAGACCAACCGTTCTACTTGAAAATAAGATAAATTATTAGAAAAGAATGGGAACCACTTTCTAAAGAAAGTAAGTTAGAAAATGAAGCCAAAATGTCGCCCAAACTCTGTAGTAAAATCTTGACTTGAGTGATATCATAAGAAATTAAAATAAACTGTTAATTTGAGCTTTTGTTTAATCAAGTGTCCACACCTTAAACAACATTCACCGTCGCTGCTACTTAGAAGAACATAGCTTATACAGTGATCAATATATAAACATATTTCAATGTTTTTGATAGATTAAACACAATTTTCGATACACACACAACATTTAGATTATGTGGAATGTTTTCAAATAAGGAATTCTGAAAAAAAAGAGTATTATTTATTATTAGCAAATATTTTAAAATAAATAATAAAGATTATATTAAAGATCTATTTTAAATCAAGATTTTCTTTAGTTTTAACGGCATGTAAAAATGTGCACAATCATCACATTTACTTTAAATAAAATGCATTTTAGGATTTTATGTATGAGCATGCTAAAAAACTTTGGGAAAGAGCAATATTTTATATATTAGTAAGGGAATTTTGTGATGAGATTGGAACTGTTGCAACCCGAAAGGTGGTGGTAGCTTGAATGTAGTGTTTGTATTCTCAGATTCCTAAAACGCACTCACTTTTTATCCTTTTTAAAATCTTATTATAAGTTCTAAAAACGCACATATGATAGAAAGTTGGATGAAAAATATTGATGATTGATACTATGAATTCACTATTAACCAGGTGAGAACCGACCTAATAATCAAACATAATTAAGCATGGTTTTGACCTCTCTGCAAGGTATGCTCTACATTGATTCAATGAAGAATAATAAACAATATATAGATAATAGTGTAGACCATTATTACATGTATTTTTTAGGGACATTTGTAATTAAAATTATACAACATAAACCCTCTGCAAAAATGAATCTCGCCTACCCCTATGCATATTCAGTTTCAAAACGCTGTCCGGATAAACGACCGACTAAAATCGGTGATAAATGTGCATGAAAATTGATAAATATCACCTACTCTAAATTCTATAATTGGGCCTTTATTATTCTTCATATTCATAAATGACCTCCCTGATGAAAGTGTCTCTGAGATAGGTATATTTGCCGATGACACCACTCCCCTATAGCAGGCACGAGGGGAAAACAAACAAACACATATCTAAGGAAAAGCAGAAACACTAGAGAATCTGTAGTTGAATGGGGACAAATATGGATGGTCAAATTCAATGCTGCCAAGACTAAGCTGGTTTCCTTCAATAATTACAAGACATCTTCTCTAACAATAATAACAATGGCCAAGGGAACATTACCCGAAAATACTTCCTTTAAACTTCTTAGCCTTATGTTCCCAGGGAACATGAACTGGAATATATACTTTGAGAGCATTGTCAAGGCTGCAGCAAAGCAGGTGGGCTCTCTCTACCGTGCTAGAAAACTACTTACGCCTGAAAGTATCCTGTACCTCTATAATACCACCATTCGCCCATGTATGGAGTACTGTTGTCACATTTGTGGTGGTGCATCTGATACTTATCGCTCACTTGTTTACAGGGTTCAAAAGAAAGTCGTCAACCTGATTGATCCTGAACTGTCATCTAGGCTTCAGCCTCTGGCTCATCGACGAAATGTTGCATCTCTTTGCCTGTTCTACAAGTACTTTAACGGTGAATGCTCTGGCGAATCTATTTGATACGCTTTAAAACTTATGTAAACTGTAGAATATATTTAAATGTACTTTAGCAAATCTGCATTTCTCTATAAATATTTTTGAAAATGTTGACCTCAAAAGCATATATAAAAAAGCCATCGCTTAATTTTCATAGGGAATTTCTACGAAAACGCAAGAGACTAATAATAAAATAGACACAAATACTTGGAATCTAACATCTTTAATTCAGTCCAAGTTCATTCTTTAATAAGAAAAGTTTACATTTGGCCTATATTGGCTCATGTATTACCAAAATATTGGTTACATTAAAATTTTGGCCTTTTTTTTTTTTTAGATTTTGTTTTTTTAGAACTTTACCTTCAACTTTTTACCTTCTAGAGAAATTTACTTTTTGGAGAAATTTGCCCTCAATAATTTACCTTCGATAATTAATGTCTGAAGCTTATTTAAAAATGTAAATAGCTTTAACTATACGTTTTTAATTTTCGGTTAAAAACATTTACATTACGCAAGTTTTTATTAATTTTTTTTTCTTTTTTTTAAAACATTTTTATTACTTAAATTTATTAAAAACAAAGAAAGGTATCAAGATTTTTTATTTTATATAAATCGTAAAGAAAATTAAATCTATAAAAATATATACGAAATCTGCTAAAATTAAAGTATCATTGAAAATTTTATATGTATATCATTAATTGCTATTTGAAAGATAATATTTTAAAGTGCAACAAAATGTACATATTATAAAATAAATCCAAGTTAATTTTTTTATTCAATTTAAATTAATTTTTTATACCTTACTTTGTAAAATTTATAAAAGTGCACTTTGAAGATAAACAAATTTCAAATTGAATCTTGTACCTTTATTTTTAAAGCCTATAGTAAAACCATTTTGTTTAACAATTTTCATGCTTTGGGTGAAATGCTTTTCTTGCTTGTATCTTATCTTTTTAAGATTATATTTTGAAACTCTCCTTCTCTCTATTTCAGTTTGTATTCCTTCTCACACGACAACTCATGTTTCCCATCCCCTCTTTGTATTATTACACGTCTGAATATTCTCCCTGTTTCAGTTTGTATTTCTCCTTACATCACAACTAATTTTTTGCAACCTCCTCTTTGTAATACAGGCCGGAATAATGAGAAAATCTTATTTTTTAACAAAACTTTAAAATAACTTTTTTAGATTATTTTTTTAAACTGCTTTCAGAATAGAAACTCTTTAAAATTTAATAAGGAACATATTTCCTATAGGTTTCATTAACAAATATTCAGTACATAACGAGAAAAAGAGAGATCAAATTTTCAAAAGGAGTGTATAACTGCTTACGGCCAATAGTAGTCATCGCCAGCTAAAGTCTTGGTTCTTATTATTATTATTATTATTATTATTATTATTATTATTATTATTATTATTATTATTTAAAATATTTTGTGTCCTGCTCTTTCGCGCGAGGACAAATTTATCTAATGAGTTGTTCCGGTTTCCTCATGAAATCGGATACATTGTTTGATTACCTAACTTGGTCAATTCTCTGCCTACTTTTCTGTTCACTCGTTGATCTATTTGATCTGAAAAATAATAGGAATCGTCTAAGTATTTTTATATATATATATACACATATATGGGCATTTTCTTTATTTTAATTCTCATTCTTCTGCACTCTTTCTTTCTCTCTCTCTCTCTTTCTCTCTCTCTCTCTCTCTCTCTATATATATATATATATACATATATCGTTAAACTTGTAATTAGTAAAAACCTGAAGAAAGTGCTCAATACTATTGCAGAGCAAATATCTGTTTTATTTTTTTTATTACCGTTTTATCTGTTTGATTACATATGTTTCGGATGTTGGACAATGTTTATGATCCAACAGCCTCGTCAGACCTTACAGTCTTTCTGCATATATATATATATATATATATATATATATATATATATATATATATATATACATATACATATATTATTTTATTACAGTTTTATGTGTTTGGCTACATAGGTTTGGGATGTTGGACCATGTTTACGATCCAACAGCCTCGTCAGACATTACAGGTTTTCTGTACGGTCTGACGAGGCTGTTGGATCGTAAATATGGTCCAACATCCAAAACCTATGTAACCAAAGAGATAAAACGGTAATAAAATAACATATATATATATATATATATATATATATATATATATATATATATATATATATATAAACGTATGTATATTTATCTATTTTTCTATCTATCTATCTATCTATATATATATATATATATATATACATAAATATATAAATATATATATATATGCGTATATCTAATGTTTATGACAAGCACTACTATCGTAGATAACATCAACGTGGAGTGAAGAAAAACGCCTGTTTTTGTTGACGATGGCAATCAGTCTGAATCAACTTAAAATTTGTGCCAACAAGCTTAAGGTGTAGATGTGTTTCCCCGCGTAGAATAACCGCTAAAGATTATAACATCTAAAACGAAGAAAAACAACACAAAAAAGCAACAATCATCTTTGGTAAGGTTTCGTTAACACTGAAAATGCAAGACTATACAAGATTTTATCATTTAATAAAATTTTTCCTCGCACTTACTACTTTTCAAATATTTTTTTAACCTTTAAATGTTTTTAAGATGTGACAATAAGTATACTATATATATATATATATATATATATATATATATATATACATATATATATGTATCTGTATATGTCTATATTATACACATGTTAGTGTATGCTTCGTGAGTCTTTGATGATATACATATATATGTGTATATATATACATATATATACATATGTATGTATATCATCAAAGACTCACGAAGCATATATATATATATATATATATATTTATATATATATATATATATATATATATATATGTATATTACTCAAATAAGTGGTATTACTCCGAAAGTAGAAAATAAATAATTCTAAATTCCATTTTCGACTATATTGCAAATATAAAATAATAAAATAGATTTTTCTATTAACACTTAGTCTATATATGATTAGATTACAATTGTTTCGATTAATATTTTTGTTTAAGCATTTGTTGGGAGAGCTTCAAGCGAAGAATACTATGTTTCATAGTGATTTAAATACAATCATGAAAAGCTCCGTGCCTTTCCACAGCGATAATTAATCTAGTAACAATGATATTGCCTTTTTTATAAGTATGCTGTTTATTAAATATATGTGATTTATTTCCCAGCATCTATCTCTAGGATTTCTCTTAAAAATCTACAAAATTGTCCTTGTACAAAGAATAATCATGAGGAACACGAGTATTTAGGGATTTAACATTTAAAAAATTATCTTTGTGTATTAATATATGTATACGATTTAGAGGTTATTTTCATTCGTATAATGCAGTATGTCTTAAGAATACAGGATTGCTTCATTTCGTTTTATAACGATTAACAGGAACATGTTTTTTCAAGGTCAATGATTTAAACATGTCACTCTATGTTTACGCACTCGTGCCATTTCTGACAATTGTATGGGGTAGTTATTCATGCAATTCCTTACAAGATGTTTCTATGAATATATACATTCTATCACAAGGAAGCTTTTTTTCTTAATTTAATCAGATACGGATTTTTTGTTCCAAATCACAATAAAAAACACACGAAGAATTTCATATCCAACGAGTGACAAAAGAATATTTTCACACCCATTCGGAATAAAAAATACATGCACCTTTAAATGTATGCCTGCTCGTAGATATTTCTGATCAAATCGTTTTGAAGGGCATTGACCCTCTTTTCATCTATCACTCCTGTGAGGCATATATATATATATATATATATATATAAAGCCGTATTCCTGTTTGTTTGTCTGTTCACAAGTCGATTAATATATACAAAACCCATTAGTTTATCTTATTATTCATTCCTATATATACTATGATAATGTCAAAATATAAGATTAAAAGGTGACGTCATTTGCATATTACATTAAGGAAAATCGACTTTATTAAATAGCGATGTATTAGTTATTGTTTATAGTGATGGAATTATTTTAAGTGTTAGATTTAAGTTTATTATTAAAATTTGATTTATATTGGTAACAAGTTTAATTTCATTTATTTAACCGACATCAATTTTTTTTTATGAATCGGTTTGAGTTAGTTCCCTTAGGCACAAACGGTGTTCTTTTTTGTTGTTTTCTTTTTCGGCGGATATTAAAACTAAAAACTTTCAAGTATTATTTTTGGGATTAGTTCAAATAAAATAATTTACGTCATTTTGTAATTAACGTTTTGGTCCCGTGAATTTTAATTTAAAAAAACTAAAAACAAATCAATTCAACTACGATTCTTTATTTAAAACAAAAACAAAACAAAAACTTTCATTTACGTTTTTTTACCAGTTTCTTTTTACATTTTTTTAACATTGTAATTTTAATAACGCAATAAGTCATAACCCATCATTTTTATAACATAAGCATACGGTTAACACAAATTCTACTTTGGTATTTTTGAAACTGAATTATGTACAGCTTGTTTTCGTTGCAACAGACCCAACACATCTTTCTAGACTGAGGTAGTATAAAAGAAATTCACTTAAACTGGAATATAGTCATAAAATGGTGCTAAATATCCAGAGAATAATTCTCTTCGTATCCCTTCTGCCGAAATATCTGATGGAGAGTTTGTCACGTACTTCTTTTTTCGGGCGTGGAGGATTACATTTTCCTGTTTTCATTCGTTCTTTTATTTTTGAAATTCTTGTTAGAGTAACGATGGAGTTGATATATAATATTGAAAAACTGCTCAATACTCTAAGTATAGCAGGTGCGATCCTGGCAACGGTGGGTATCCATGCTTGTATGTATATATATATATATGCATATATATATATATATATATATATATATATATACATACATATTAACATGCATACAGTGCAACCAGATTAGGCTGTCTGAAGATATTGGCTCCCTAAGGCAAAATGCCACCGAACATTGATGCCTTTTGTTTTTCTACTTTCTTTAGCAAAACTTCATTATGTTTTGCAAAACCAAAAACAAAAATAACAGCTTACCTTTTTCTCTTTTCCTTTTTCCCATTTCCCCATTCTCTTTCTATCTCCCTCACTCCCTGACTGGCTCCTAAATTAAAATGTACAAAACATTAATACTGTAACCCTTTTCCCTCTCCTATTGCAAAACTCATTCATGTTCTGCAGGGCAGGGAGCAAAAATAATAAAATCCACTATAAAACAACCAAACCAAACACTACAAACACTCGATTGAAGATACAAAACGCTTGAAGAATAAACACATTCTAAACATAACTGGATGCAACATGAATACTATTTCCAACATAACTAGATCCGGCATCAAATACCCCGAAAAGGGTTGATATGCGATAAAAAAAAACAACCAAACCAAACTAATTAAAATGCAATAACTTAACTAACGTAAGAGTATTAGAAAAAACAAAACAAATTGCACATATATAAAAATAAAGAAAATCGAAGTAGCCTCCCTTTGACCGTTAAAAATAATTTGCTCAATAACTATTCATAGTGAATGGGTTGTTATCCTTAAGAATATTCAGGTCAAAATCTGTAATTATCTCCCCTTCATTAGAACGAGAAACAAAGATTACAGTAATCACTTAATAGACATGTTTCTATAATCAGTGTGTTCTGCCTTTTCACATTGTAACGAAACCTGCTTAAATTGTTTACGTCATTCTTGATCGCTAATGGGGCAATTGAAGTTGTAAAATGAGTAGGAAGTAATTAAATGTCAAGGTTATGCTAGGCAAGAAGATATTTAAGTATCTCCCTATTTATTTTCCTCACATAATTCATTTTTACGTCTCTTTTAATGTTCCTGTCGATTGTAAATTGTGTTTTGTAAAATGGAATTGATTATTGTCTGCTGGGTATATATTGAATTTTAATTCACATTGTATTTATTCGAAAATATTGTATCCTATTCATTTCAAAAACAGACAAAACTAGAAATGAAGACATTGGCAATGTTCTCAGTGTACGAATAATCATAAAATGTGAATTCCATATTATTTTGCCTGGCATGTGTATGTTTTTATTTTAATTTTGAAGCTTTGAAAATAAATCTGAATTTACATATGAAAGTCTAATGATATTTTTTTTCGATTTCTTGCTAATCTGTTTTATACAAATGCAAACTATGTAAAGAAAATAAGATTGTTTTGTTTTCCTCATTTATATAAATGAATTTTGCTGAATCCATGCCATATTTACAGAGGCAATGACTAATTAATTTTGAAATAGTGAGACAATAATTCTCATGCATTTTGAAATTCTACTAAAATATAATGACGTCTAGAAAAAATATTTTTCAAAATTCTGTTGGTGTAAATTTTATCCTGAAAAAAGTTCAATTCTCACAGGTGAGAATGCAGTAATAATTCTGTGGATAAGAGGACTACAATAAACCAAGCAAAAAGTGAATGTTCAGGTTTGCGTTAGAACTTTTTCGAGTGAAGAGTTTGCGTAGCATGTTGCACGTGTGCGTCCCTCAATTCTGGCTATTTTCGTATGGACGTAAATATATTCTTTTTATTGGCCTTGCTCGCAATGTAAGTGAGAATTGGAGGATGAATGATGACTGTGTTCTTGCGGCTGTCATGTGCTGCCTGGAGAAGTAATAAGTGTTCTATGTGATAAATGTAAAGAAGATTGAAAAGGCTTTCTGTGACTGCCGTAAAAGGCTTTGTCACATAAGTTCAGTCGCTGTCCTGCGAAGGTCGAAAAAGAAGGACCGTGCGAGGGGTTTTCCATGTTGGCTCACGTGACATCTAATAGAGTAAGGGTGTAAATTCTTCTACTGGCAATTACACAACCCTTAAAGATACAAATCAACAACTAATTAGTAAGAAGTAATTGAGAGATGAATAAAATCCAATAATACGTATTCACATAAACAAAAGAATATTGTATATTATCTCGGGTAATACTTGAAACTTTGTTTTCTTTTTAAATCATTTTCTAATGCAAATTAGTGCATAAGTTTATAAAAATGTTCATATTTGTAACTGTTGTCTCTTTGCGGCAAAATTTTATGAACTACTCTTAAGCAATGAAACTTTCAAATGTGTTTTTTTTAATTTTGCAATATAGAAGTTTTCTTAAAAATATCATGTTTACACGAAAGTTTTTGCGGCTATTAAATTTAAATTCAGATGAATATATTTCGGTCCTCACTCAAGAACTTATCGATCTGAATAAGACCAATCAGAATCAACACACTTTTTTCAACGCTAAATAAGTGTATCGAAGCCAGTAACGTAAATATCCTGCGTTCTGATAGCTTTGAAGTCGCTAAAGGCGTTTTTATATCGTTTAGGTTTTTAAAAAAATTTCACGCCGAACATTTTCGAGATGCTTGAAAAAGTTGTAGTCGGAATAGGAGACGTCTGTTGAGTATGACAGATAAGGCAGTGTCTTGTAGCCCAATTCCTTCCCATTCTGCAGAGTCGGTTTAGTAACTTGCTGTCGGGTATTGTCGTGAAGGATAATTGGACTATTTCTGTTGACTAATGCTGGGTGTTGTTTTCGAAGTTTCTGATGCATTGCATCCATTTGTTTGCAGTTCTTCTCCGTCATAATTTTTACGTCTGCATTAAAAAAACTTAAATAATAAATGGGAGCAGTCATAGACCACCAACTATTCAGTATGTCATCTTTTAAGTTCAACTCCAGACTCATGAAGTATCGTGAAGCTATGTTGGCGTCTATCTACTGAGTTGAGCATTGATAGTTCTCGTAAAGATCTAATTTACATCGGAAGGCAAAACCTGGCAGGAAACATGTCGTTTATGTTGCGTAAATGAAAAAAATGACACTACATGAGGATGATTTTTTGTTCACGTCTAATTTGTAAGGCGCCGCTTTAACAAGTTTTTTATCTGTCCAATCTCTCTAAACATCTTGAAAATCGTCGTATATGTTACGTCTCATTCAAAAGGAAGTTATCGCACAGTTTTGGAAAGAAGACATGATTGTCTTAAAACGGTTGTAAGGATAAGGATTAGGGAGTGTAGAAAACGCTTTTTAGTATGATATATAAAGTAAATATATTATAACGAAACCCTATTTGGAAATACATTATTTGAAATCAAAATTAAAAATTTCGAATAACCTTCTTTTCAACCAGACGCGCACACACATGTGTGTAGAAATGTGTACGCATGTGTGCAGGCAAATAGATAATAGCGTAATATAGTTGCGTTGCATTTATTTTTAAACGAGTATATATAATAGTTTACTTTTATATAAAAATGTCCACGTGCTTAAGTGCTTATTTAATGCATATAACGTTTAGAGATTTCTGAGTTTGCCTATGTTCGTGTTTTTGCGTGTCGATATATTCAGAGACAAGGTCATAAAACGTGCATAAACGAACATAAGACATTTACAACCAAATGGGATGTATAATAGTTATCTGCGGATGTACATCATCCATTGGGAAAACATACCCGCTCTGTATTTGGTCTTGTCTGACGAAAAGCTGCAAAGAAGATCCATTTTAAAGAAGCATCCCGTTTATCTTTTTATCAACTTTATTTAAGATGTTTCCCCATTAGAAAGCCGCACACTGGTTCTATGCTCCGTCAATTTTATATGCGCTGGACCTGTCGCTCCCCAGATATTTCCTCACAGTTACAATCACTCGGCTCTAAGTCTGTTTTTTACAGGGTCTAACCACGGACTAAAACTTCTTTTCTTCTCATGACGTCAATAACACATATTGTTATGGCCATCGGCTGATGTCTGTCGCATATGCTTCTTTATCTTGCTTAAATTCCGGTTTTGTAAGTTATGAAAACTAACATCGCTTTAAATTTTCAAAATAAATGTTTTTATCTTTAGCCTTGATCAATTTTTTCTGACATTCTATGTTGCAACATCAATAATGAATATAATATTAATCGTTCAGCTTGCTTGGCGTTGCCCAGACAAAAAAGTAAAAAAATATAGCACCTATATTACTAACTTTTAAATGTTGGAAATATAACTGCCTCCACTGCTACACTAATACCCTTGAAATAGGCAAAGTATCTATTTGTTGTTGTTGTTGTTGTTAATAATAATAATAAAATAATAATAATGATAACAATAATAATAATGATAACAATAATAATAATAATAATAATAATAATAATTATTATTATTATTATTATTATTATTTTTACAACATTAATAGTAAAATATTTACTAAATAAAAACAATACAACGTTCTCAATCCTTGACATAATCTGTCCTTCCGATAGCAGAATGCAGGACAAAGACCATGAAAAAAATATCAAGATGTACAAAAAGGAATTAGTCAGAATCTCAAAATATAAAATGAGCTAGACGATGAGAATACGCCACGATAAATGGTTTAATCAGGTGGGTTAGGCAGTTTATTTTTTCGAATTTTACAAAAGGCTTGCCTGTTGGGAAGTGGGAAAACGCTTAGGTATAGCTTGAATGTCTAAACTAAAGCTGAGAGAGAAAAAAAACTATCAGAATGTTGAAACAATGCAAACACCTCGAACTGTAAAAAACGTCAAGGTCATTCCCATTGTAATTGACATGCTTGGGGCCATAACAAAACGCCAACAACATTTTTTTTTATTGATAAGACAATGTCTTTTCCAATTTTGCGAAACGTATGCCTGTTAGGACAGGTGATAATATAAAATCAGCTCGAATCTCTAGAATTGATCTGCTGTTCAAAAACAAAATCCAATTAAAAAGATCCAAAAGCTCTTGAGGCTACTATGAAATAATAATAGTAGTAACTAGTTCTCTCTGATTCTCTCTCCTCTGATCTTGAGCGCGTGGTACAGTGGTGGAAAAGGTAGCTGGTTACCTTTAATACATCTAAAACCAAGCTCCTATCTTTACATCATCAACACTCTAATCCCCATCTGGCATCAAGTGAAATGTCTGGCTTTCGTCTAGGGGAGGCGCCATGTTTTGACAAGCTTCTGGGTTTGACCATTACTCCTGATCTGAAATGGAACACGTACATCAAGTCTGTTGCCAAGGTCGCTGGAAAGATGGTGGTATCCTTCTACCGCTCCAGAAGATATCTCACTACTGATGCAATTCTCTATCTATATAAAAGCCAAGTACGTCCAAGGATGGAATACTGCTGACACATCTGGGCAGGAGCTGCTAAAAACAGCTTATCCTGCCTTGACAGAGTACAAAATAGACTTCGAGCTTTAGTAGGGGATGTCATTTTCTCTTCCCTGCAACCTCTCTCCCACAGAAGAGACGTTAGGAGCCTATTTTTACTTCATTGTTATTTCCATGGCAGGCGCTCGTCTGAGGACCAATCTCTTCCCCCCCATCGCCAATCTCTCACAATAAACAACCGTCTAGCTGAAACCACTGTCAATAATTTTCTCAACTCTTTATCTGTGCTAAAATCAAAACGTAGATTCCATGAGCAAAGCCTATTTTTTAGAACTGCACGTCTGTAGAAGACTAAACCGCTTGCCTGTTTCCCTCCTGGCTTCAACATGGGCGTCTTCAAGTCCAACATAAACAAATTCCTGATGAACTGCCCCCTCAAGTAATTACACTTTATCAAATCTCCAATACTAATGAATACTGACACACTATCCGATTGATTATTGTACACAAAATAACCCTTATCCCCGAGTGGCTTCTGGGCCATTATAAGTGGGACCTCCATGTAAAACCCCCCAAAAATAATAATAATAATAAAAATACTACTACTACTACTACTACTACTACTACTACTACTACTACTACTAATAATAATAATAATAATAATAATAATAATAATAATAATAATAATAATAATAATAATATACAAAACTAACCGAGTATACAAATTCAACAGAAATAAAATAAAACGATAGAGCAACACCACAGGAAATCAAGAAAACTGAAACAGTATAGGTTACCCCCCCACACACACACAATTAAAATTTATATTAAAATATATATCAGTTTTAGTGTCGGACTTAACTTATTCCACACTAAATAGTGAAAGCTCAAAAAGGGTAGAAAGGCCAAGGAAAGAAACCAATTACCAAACCTACACTGGATGTGTGCAGAGGTTTCTTGCCACCTCAATTCCAATAATGGCCAATAGTCATTGCCAACGAGGAATCTACGTTAAGTAGTTGTTACGATAACATAAATTCATTTTTGAGTATTATTCAAAGTTGTAGATATTTCTAATAAATCGTGGGTACTTTTTGTCACAAATTTGCTTGTTTTTATTGTAGTTATTGGCTTCCTACAGAGAGAGAGAGAGAGAGAGAGAGAGAGAGAGAGAGAGAGAGAGAGAGAGAAATACCATAGCAGAAAAACCAGATTTAATAAAAAAAAGAAAGTGCTATTTCTGGAATCAGCGCCTGTAAATAAGATGAAACAGATTATACATCTTAGGCACCATGACGATTTTATTTTTGCCAGTGCTATCGATCTAGGAGGAATGTCTCTGAAATCATATGATACTGTTGTCACATAGATTCTAGGGAACACTACAAAATAAAAAAACAAATTTTGGATCACGGTTAGCGTGGAAACTCCTGGTGAATACAACCAATAATACCACTACTAATCTTAGAAATGATAATACATGGAAATATGAGGAAGAATACAAAAGGCACTAAAAAGAGAATTTAGGACAAAATGTACAGACTTGACACCAGTAAACAACCCCACTGCTTTATAAACTATTTTAATAACACTATTTAATAAACATTTACTCTGAAGAAATAGGATGCCAAAATTGTCTACTATACATAAATAAACAGATCTTAAAGTAAACATTAGAAGCAAGAACATAACCATGGTATCGATTGACTACAAGACAACATACGACAGAATCCTGTCACATAGATCCTAGGGAACATTACGAAATAAAAAAGAAATCTTTCATCATGGTTAGTGTGGACACTGCCGCTACTAATCATGAAAAATAATTATAAAAGAAAATAAACGGAAGAATAAAAAAATACTAAAAATAGAAGCGCTCTAAGAAACTACCAGACCATAACCAGCTTGCAACCACTTAATAGAACAACTGAGAAAAAATTATCACTGCTTTGGTAAACATTAACTATAAGGAAATAAGGTGCCGAACGGATCTACTATATACTAATCAACACATTGTAAAATAATAATTAGAAACAAGAGTATAATCATGACATCGATTGACTACGAAAGAACATACGACAGAATCCTTCAATGTTCAAAGATGTACAAAATATAAGATAAGATTATTAATCTATTAGAAAAAAAGCAATGCGAGCAAGGGAGATTAAACTGACTGGTGAAGGATAATATATAACTGAAATGAAATTACATATAGGTACTTTCTAAAGCGATTCCCTATCACCAGTAATGTTCATTATATCCATAATGCCTCTTAACAATATACTAAAGATAACAAACATAGATAAAAGTTTACTAATGCAGACAATATAATTAACCACTTAATGTATATGGACGACCTAACGTTCATCGTAAGAATCCAGACGAAACTAAAGACGCTAAGTGATACAACAAAAATACTTAGCCAGGATATCCGAGTGGAATTCCAAATCGAAAAATACGCAGCATTACTTAGGATAAACTGGAGGTATTAGAAGAAATTGAACTTTTGGACCGAGATGAAATAAGGACACTAGCGTGCCAACACACTTAAAATATTTTGTTTTAGAAAAGAAGCAGTATGAAACCTAATAGGCAAAAATATAATCGTAATTGAAAGATCAAATGAGTATTTGTATTTTTTTTAGTGATGAATTACTTGGAAAACGAATGAATATAAAAATAAAACTTACAAATATAGACACAACAGAATTTATCGCTGGTATGAAACGAATTATACGTACAGTAGAATGACATATTGTATTAGGAGTTCTTATTTAGTTAATATTTATTCATTGTGTTTATATAGTAAACACCTTGTAAATGTTTCAAATATTCGTGAGAAGTGCAGCACAGTTACTCTCCATGGAAAAACGCCTTTAAGAAAAGTGTAAATTACTTCTGATTAATCGTATGTTATTGTGAACATTTGTAAACACTGTTGATACATTATGCTTATATACAAAGTTTTAATATATTGGAATTGCCTGCGGGCACATTAAATTTAGGATGACCACAGCCCTTTATTTGTTAAGTTATGTTTTTGTGAGAAGATATTTTAATGCGCTTATCATAGAATATAAGATACTATTCAGTAGATATACTTAATTTGGTGCAGTAAATCCTGAACTAAATAACAATTAAATTATTAATTCTTTAAAAAAAAAATAATAATTCACGATGGAGGAAAAAAACGCATATTTTGGTCACATTTACCGAGAGTCTGCATGTAAACATCTATTTTACTTGTGATATTGATAAAACCTTACACATTGTTTTAAGTGTGGCAAACATTTGGAATAAACCGTATTATTATTAAACTTAATTTATATATTAAAAACACAATTGTGGAATGTAAATTATAGTTCAACAGTGATTTTATTTTGAGATATTGTGTAATTTTATGTAATATATTTCTAGTTTAAATTTCATCCAAATAAGTCTCAACAGGGTTAAACAAGATTGGTGTAACGTCGTTTATGGAACACAAAAGCATAATCTATACTGTCAATATGTGATATAGTGCTTACGCTTATATATGCAATAGCTTATATAAAATTGTTGAAGACATATGTCAGAATTTTTTAAACTCAAGTATGTGTTAACATCGTGTTTCTCGGATGTTATTAGTGTATTTCTTTAAGTTATTCGAATAATATAGCCAATGTATAAACATAATACTCCATGTCAAGTTTTAAGATTTATCCAATGCGAAGTTTCTGAATTTATGAGATTAGGATTGGTTATTCGTATTATTTCGATTCATCCAATAATGTTCTCATTATGAGTGTGGTTTTCGCAACCTGGACCAAACATAAAAAGACGCCACTCAGACACTGATATCAGGCAAGTGTTCGGAAGCGTTCCAACTCCCCCAAATCAGCTTGTTAGAGTCAAACCTCTTACAGGAAAAAAATCATGACTTATAATTGTGTATATGGGGTCCCATGTAAATTCGGAAAATGATACAAAAGTTAAGATATGTAGATCAGTAAGTCATTTTACTCACTTTTTATAGGAGTACAAAAATAAAACAGCCAAATATATTAGTCGGTCTCTACACATGAATCAACGTAGTTTGATTTCGCCCATCTTTGAATTTAGCTCAATAGTAAATTGTGTAGAATACCACAGATTTTAATTAAACCACGACATTGCTTCAGAAATCAGGCATTATAAACTGAAAAAGGCTTTCTTTTGCAAAAATAAAAAATAAATAATGACTATAAAAATGCAACAATAACCGTGGAAATTTCCGACCCGGAAAAGAATTACACAACTACACGTCTGATCTGAAGATATGTATGTTATTGACTGCGATGGTGTCTTCTTAACGGAAGATCCTATGAACATTTTTAATCTTTCTTTGGTTCTGATAGTTTCCTTGAAATTATGAAACGTTAGGCTCCAGAAACCCTTGTACCTATGATGTCCTTTGCCTTTTAATCGGTCTTGAGAGTGTGGGCTGCATCTTTGCCTTTTTAGAGTGGTTTATCTTAATGCTTACACCACATGAACAGTGATTTAGTCGTCAGATTATAGTGGGTCCTGGATATAACCTTAAACTATATCCAGTGGTTAGGCCGCAGCTTGCGGGCTTTGGGGAATCTGAAGCCACCCTTTAATTCCCATTGCCCCCAGGTCCACTCTGACCCGGGGTGGTAGTACCTGTTAGGGTCCCAACTATGGGTTAAATAGAAACGAACTTGAAAACAACAAATACCTTCTATTAAAAATGTTTTCTTCAATCTATGGATTCGACATTAAATAACCTGAAAAGGGTTGATATGCCGTAAAACAAAAACAACCAACCAACCAGAGGATGGTGATAGATCTAGGTTTTATCCTGTATAATGAGTTCTTTGAAAAATCATTATTCGTCTTCAAAACACATTTCCAAATTTGCCCTCAAAGGGTTGTCGCTTCTGGAAAGGTGTCACCAAACTATGAATTTATTTCGCTGGCGCATTATACCTTCTATAAATGGTAATGAATTATAGTTTCCAAAGACTCTGTACTAATTGTAACTTCTTGGGGGTATTTGGCGAATAGTCGATATTCCACAATGGCAGTATAAATTTAACTGACACATAAATCAACAAGGATAAAAGCATTGAAACCATATATATAGCTATTTCCACAGTTCGTCGAAATTCACGATACCAGCTTTTTAGGACTGGACAAGCGACATGATCACCATAGTGTCTTCTTTCATTTGATTAAAAAGCATGTGGTGCGCGTCCTATTAAATCCATAGCAGATAACTGAACAACACTGAATATGCACCACATCACACATGACTGACTTAAAACACAGTTAATAAAAAATAGTCCAGAGCTGTTATGTTTTTTCATGGATTTTTGAAGTATAAATAATGTCACATGTAAAATTTCAGTTAGATAAGAAAATGTAACGGTAATAAATAGTATTCTTTTGAAGTCTTCATGAGCTGCCAAAATCGCGAGAACGAAAGACAGTTATACAGTTTCCTATGCATATATATATGCATATATATGCATATATATGCATATATATACATATATATATGCATATATATATATATGCATATACATATATGCATAGGGCATTGTATAACTGTCTATCACTTATATATATATATATATATATAATTGAAGAGAGAGATGAATAGAAAAAGAGAAATAGTGATAGTGTGTGACGTTTCTAATACCAAGCGTCACCAGATTTCTTTGCAATCAGATGCCGCCATTGTCTCAGTTCGCCCCGTCAGGCAAGCAAAGGGAGACTTTAGAAAATTTTAGTCGAACGATCGAATTTTACAAATTTATTAACCCTTTTCGCTTAACGGGTAGGCTGGCGCCGAGATCCAGTTCGAGGAGCGGATATTACTTCTGAAACAGCAGTTGAGATGAAAATAAATACTCCTCCGTTTGACAGAATAAGTAAAGAAGGGAAATAAATCGCGTTCAAACGCGTAATGTTTTCGAGAGAGTAAAATCAGAGGCAAGAAACGGAAAAAAAAAACATTTGAAAATGAATCAACTGAGTTGAGGAGCATTTTATGAATACTTGACATTTTCTACTTCCGAATTAAATAGAGCCAAACCTAAAGTTTTAGTTCCTTACTCGCGAAGTAACGGAAGGAAATATAAATATAGTGTATTCCCAACGGAAATTTTTTTTTGACCTCTGTGTTGTTTGCATTGGAAGTAGGCATCTCCTTACAGGGTTATTCTGCCACAGGAGGGACAAGTATTTTTGCGAGTTACGGATTTTACTTAATATTTGCATATCATAGATTAAACAAGTAAGTTACAAAGCCTCAAGTTTTGGAGAGTCGCGGGTATCCTTCCCTTCTTTATTAAAGACAAAAAGAAAACAAAACGAAAAAAGGTGAAAGAGAAAAACGGGAACGCTGTGGATGCCATGACGTCATCATATGTGAATTAATATTCTTCATATCGATTTAAAGCTACTGGACAATTTGGTGACAAATTCATTTTCATTTTTTTTCTCACCGTTTTATTCATTTAAATATCTTACGTACTATTTTTAACAACTTCTGGCTCAATATAAATTAGTTGGAACTGACGCGTTCACATATTGTTGGACAATTTGAACTTTGTTTAACTTTAACTTTTATACTCCGGCTCAATAAATAATTCTTATTATTGAGGAATTATTTTACTGTCAACTTTTAATTACTTGACAATTTAAGCCACATTTTGCTATCATGCAATTGAGGTTTAATAGACTTTCATTTTTTATCTTTGCGTTTTACCTTTCAATTCTCTTGAGTTGTTGATTTAATTTAGAAAATAGGATAATTATTAAATCTAAGTCTCCAGATTTGTGTCTTTCTTTTCCATTTTTGCTTTGGTAAACTGTTATACTATTTACTAACCTGCATAAATAAACTGTTAATCTCAATGCCTCCTCTATTTGAAAAATAGAAAAACTTATATTACATTAGCCCAAACCCTGATCAGTAATGTTCAAAGATTTTCTCCATGGGGTTTTCCTTGTGGATATATAGCTAAATGGCGATTTTTAATGGTGGTCTCCTGTGCACTTTACTAAGGCAAAATATAGCGAATATACATATCAATCTTTATGCATGGATGGCAGAGATCCAAAGCACTCGATACTAGATTGGAAATGAAACAAATGATAAAAAGAGAAAGAGAAATGGAGAGAGAGAGAGAGGGAAAGAGAGGGAAAGAGAGGAACAAATTAATTTTATGTTTTTGGTTAAGTAAGAATTACCGAAGTATTCAAATACTGTGCAAGTTGATATATTTATTTTTGATTTTAAAGAAAACTATACAGTGGTTTGTTATTTATCGAGCTTTTTGTTAGAAACTCAGCAGAAATGCAAAATATATTATCAGTACTAGTGTCTTTCTCAATATTATATAATCACAACAGGTTCAGAATGTTCGTAGCTACCATAACCTCGCCTACAATATTAACACACTCGTTATCTTTGGCATTGCAGACGGTTTTTCCACTGTTTTCGAGAAATCGATGTTATCTATGTGTGGCAAACACTTGCATAGTTTTATACAAAAAACATATACATATTTATATTTAAATACATATAAATATATATATACATATGCATATATGAATCAAGAAATAAAAAATAATTTTATAAGTCAAAAGTTTCTTTAAATTAAAGAGAATGCAAATATCAAAATAAACACACACGATCACGAACACACACACACACACACACACACACATATATATATATATATATATATATATATATATATATATATATATATATATATATATATATATATATCTTGGGTGGTTCTAGGTAGTTTATATCTACGATTTATATGTTTTCAGGGTTGTCGAGTTTAGTGCTATTGATGGCTGTGAATCCAAATATATATTAATCTTTTGCATGGTGTAATATTAACTTAGAACATGACGTAATCTTCAAAGCGCTTGCCATGAATATTCTGCCATTTTCTCGTTTTCACCCATCGTATAGGATATGTCCTAAAATACGAATATTGATGTGTATTATGTGTCAATCAGTTCAAAGCCGTTTGTAACTGAAAGATGACATCCAATCAACGTTGGTTCGGTTATGTCGGCCGGACTATTAGGAAAATTTACAGAACTTATATTCGTACAAGAAGCTCTTCTGCCATACTTCATTCTTCTCGTAAAATACATTTAATTATGTGTTTTTTTATGATAAAGATATAACCTGCCTCTCGTAGCGTTCACATTTTTACAACAACGTTAATATGTGTCCCGCAGCCAATTTAGTAACTTTGAAGATGTGAGTTATAAAATTGATTCGTACTCTTTGAAGTGACATTACATGCGAATTCATGAGATTGCGAAATGCGATTAACTACGTTGTGGCGAATATATACCTTCAATAAATTTTCAGATGTTCTTCTACATGAATTTAAATTTGGCGTAGGCACCTGGAATTTGATATGTTATTGTTATACATATAACACGATAACTATTTTTATGATTTTAGATTCCAATGAACAGCTACAGAAGGAATAAGAATACAGCCTACTAAAGCGTTATTGTTACAGCTGAATCTGGACGTGAGAACAGTTAAGAAGAACGATATAAAATAAAATTCCGTTTTAAAATTTGGAAAAATTTCCCAAAAATCTATGGAATGCTTTAGACTGCTTTTAGCCGATGTTTAATGAATCAAGCATGTTTCTGTGTAGCATGCGAGATTCGAGAATGGCAGGGAGTCTGTAAGGATTGATGGAAGTGTAGGGGAGTCCGGAAGTTAGACCACCAGAGTTGATTGGCCAAATATAGAATTACATGGATAAGGACTGTCGTGTGTTCACAGATACAATAATTGACGGTAATGTACACACAAATATTCGTGAGAAATATAAGATGAGGACAATTTGCGCGATTTCACAACTTCACAACTTGTCACAGGACAGTGTCTCGCCCTCCTTATAGTGCAAACCTTGCTCCCTGTGACTTGGTAATTTTCTAAGCTAAAGGAACACTTTAGAATCTGACGTTATGAAATAACTGAGGAGATAAAAGAAGCTGTGACGAAGGTCATTGAAGTACACTAAAAAATATTTATATAGATCATGGCAGAAGTTCTTGGAACCATACGACAAGTGCATTACAGCCGGCGGAGCTTACTTACACAGGAGCTAGAGTGTCTATTCGAAAATAGCCTGGAAACTTATTGAAGGCACCTCGTATATGTAGAAATCAATGTATTTTATAGTCATAGCTTAATTGTATTTATACACATTTTGGAAAGAATTAATACTTAAAACTATCAAGATTGTTCGCTGTTTTGTACAATCAAGTACTTGTGTTCCATCAATATAATGAGCATGTGCATGCAAATTTCTAAGTGAAACAGTTAACAGAAATAGAAATTAACATTCACATGAATAACAGTGCTGCCAGAATTTCACTACTATTACTATTACTATTAATAATAAAGAAGATTATGACGATACACGGGGCATGATTGAAAGATGTTCTTTTGATAATGCACAAACAACATTTCATTGTATCATACAATATTATAAGGAAAAAATGGAGAAATATTGATTCAAATTTAACATCGCAATCATGCATACTGTATACTATTATTTAATTACCTATACATTAAAAATTCACCACGAAAGCAAATAGAGAGTTGACACAATATAATAACATTAAAAATAATATTATATAATGAATTTCCATAGGATAACTTATAATATCGTAAAAAAATACAAACGGATTACTTGAAAGAAGTCAAGTTAAAAGTATTTTACTATCATAAATCATGGTAAGAGAGATTCTTTACGGCGATTGAAAATCAAAGTAAATGTGTCAGAAGAAAATCTTAATCCCAAAATGTGGAGTTTCCAAGACAACTTGAAGCTGAATATAGCAACATTCAGGAAACGACTTCGGCAGCAAAGAGATGAATTCGCCATCCATTTACTTTCTGAGTGCATAGTGTCAGCATATATATTCTGCATAACAATTTAGTTTAATTGTTAAACAACGTTAACAAACTTTAATCAACATTTCTAAACAAATGTAATTAGTTAAAAATCGTGTAGTCGATTAAAGTAGGAAGTTAAATAATACTATGAACAAAGGAATTAATTTAATTGTGCGAAATAAGAGAATTCACACATTCAAAAACGCCACTGTTTTTGTTAATACCAATTTTTGTAGTATATTGAAGCACACTGATTGTAGAGATGATATGCCCCTCTAATTTTACGAAATAATTCAATTAGTATATATGGGTATGGAGAGCATTGACAGGGCAATCTCGGATAGAAAATAAACGTGTTGAAGAAAACGTAAAAACATATTTAATTCTTATAAGTAATGTCTTGTGTTAAAAGGAAAATATGTATAGAGAATATATTAGGAAGAGACTTCGAGTACGTAACAGCGTTTGTGTATTTATGAACACATGTTTAAATGTTTTGTGTGGATGCAGAACGAATGCAATACTTATAAATAGATAACATATAGCCTTCAGTACTCTTTACAAATGAGACATGGTTCTGACCAAGTTCTATATAATATCGACCCAGCTTATGATTATAGTAATCTCTACTTCGTTATAATCGTAAGTCATTGTATCGTCTATTGAACATAGATTTACATGTTGTTTATTGTAATAAGAACCGCTAAAGATTTCAAAATTTTCCATATATTTGCAGTTGATTTATGGAAATATTTGTAGTCGTGGTAATAGTTATCAATTGCAGTAGTGCTTCTTAGTAGAATGTCTTGTCGTGTGGTTATATTCTTGAGTTACTGTACGCATCTAAATATGTCAGCTATGTACATTAAATTGTTTTTTGTGCCATTTCTTTAGTTTCTAGTTAAAATTGCGTTGCATGACACTCTTTTGGATATTACGTTGTAACCTCACTTATTTACCATGTCTCTATTTATTTGAATATTCCACAAAGATTCATAAATGTACTTTGTATTTCTGTCTGTAGCGCATTAAATTTTACTCTCCTTCGAATAGCTCTAGTTTTCATTTGCCAGTGCCACTTTTCTGTGATTAGATCAGTTTTCTTGTTGAGTAAAACAAATGTTTGCAAGCTAACCAGCGAATACCTTTTGTATAATACGAAGCTTCATTTTAAAAAGAAACAATTAGATTAGCTTGCTGCATTTCATAATTATTATGTTTGTTTTTACGTATATCTTTATGCCTAAATATACAGGATCGAAATACACAATATTGTTAGAATTTATATCTTTAAGTATCATGTAGTTTTTTTTTTTTTTTTTTTTTTGCTTTTAGTTCGGGCGAAACCTTTTTGAAAATGCACCTCATTTGACGGGGTCAGAATTCAAGTGAATTTTATTGGTTTATGGGATACCCATTAATGTTGTAGACACTTTTCCATGATCAATATGTTCGTATGGTGTCTGTATTTTATTAAATTTGCACGATGCATTTTTATGCTAAGCAGTTATTGAACTATGCTGATATTTCATGTCCCTTGCTATGATATGCTTTTTCAGAAAAGTCAGCTGTTTTAATGCTTTTGGTTTTCAAATTGTATTTTATCTTCGCAGAAGAAATATGGCAAAAATTTTATTTTTTTATGTAAATTTTAATTCGCTGTTCTTTATATATAAATAGATAGATAGATAGATAGATAGATAGATAGATAGGATACTTGTTGTGACATCTTAGAAAAAATATATAATGTGCCTTCAATAACGTTTCAGACTTTCTTTGTATGGAAACATTTTGGGTATCATACACATGAAAATCTAGTTTCTTTCGAAGTAATCTCCATATGCTATGCACTTTTTATACCGTTTCAACAACTTCTGAAATGACCCATGGAAGTTTTCGAGTATGAACTTGTCAATGACCCTAGTCACAGCGGTGTTCATCTCTTATTGTTTCATAATAACAATCTCTAATAGTTTCCTCGATCTTAGACAATAACCAAAGCCATAAGGAGCAAGATCTTCATTATAGTGAGGTCAGGAACTGTCTTATTTCTCTTCTTGGTTTAATATTCTGTGCTAAGGATGAATGCCTCTTTGGTGAAAGTTCGCGCAAATCGTTTGTATCTTCAGTTATTCGCGAGTTATTCCTGTGTACAGTACTTACACTGACATCAAACTGAGCACTTATTGTCTCAATAGACACACGGCTGGCCTTATCATTGGAACTCATTTTTTAACCAATGCACTCTAGTGTTCTACTTTCTTCCTTTTTCCACACTTCTCATCATCTTTTACAGATTTCTTGTTTTCCTGCAATGTCTTATGTCACTACAACAACTGATACAAGATGGTCCAAAAGCAGTCTGAAGCAGTTCATACGTTCTGTTGCATTTTACAAAGTTTTAAACAGATTTTAATCGCGCATCTTCCTTCTAAAATACCCTCACTCACACGTTTCATTTTTGAAATTCACCAGCTGATACAATCAGTATAAATATTGCTGCAGCAGGAATTGGAATACATGCTACTATACGGTGCATTTTTATCCGTTATGTAGTTGGTCATTTCAACCCGAAATCCTAAAAATTCGTCACCATCCCATAAGATGTATAGCCATAACATACTAATTTTTCAGTATCCACGAGTATTTAAAATGCTTATACAAAAATGTTTGAAATTTATTAAAACGGAAAGAAACGAACAAGCCAAGAAAGCTTGAAGAAAGTGATTGTCAGTGTCTCTAGTTGCGCTGTCGGGACACAAGGGTTTGTAAACTAGAACCTTTATTAGACTGACCTATTGACGATCACCAAATGGAGAGGCCATTAGAAAAGATCGAACACGGTCAACACGTGTGTTTAGTATAACGCGGCTCGCGGACATCTCAGAAATGCGGTTGAAACAACAGAAAGTTAGTAACCATAGGTGCCGGAGATATCTACACCCTCTAAAAGGTAGCGAACATCAACCGCCCCGAACGAAGTACAACCCTCGCCCGCAAGTAGCTTGTCCGATTTTACGTTGATGTAGCACATCCTAGTGAGACCAAACTACCCGAAATGGGCAAAATTAGGGAAGCTGGAACACGTAACAGCATCTTCTCGAATAGCAATACCGATAGGGGCCGCATATCCATGATGTGGGCTTTACATTTCATTCCGAACCTGTACATTAGCACAACCTTGCTCCCAAGGCCGTCAATGAGTGTCTGATGACTCTCCGCATTATCCATCATAAGGAACAGAAACGTCACATCTCTGTCTATGCCGTTGCTCTGACCTCTATCGACCAAGACAAAGATATCTTTTATACGTAGTTCGATTACATACTCCAGACAGTTCCAGCCAAAGACAAGCTTGCTGTGTTGAACGACTTTAATGCACTAGTAGGCAAGGACCATCGAAGGTGAGAGGGAATCCACAACCGCCATGACATTGGAAACTGCCATTTCAATGGTCAACTCATATTTTCAGTTACCAAAACAACAGGATGCCGTTGAGATACCCCCGGTTAAAATAGAGTCAGAGATCAAGGAGAAGTCTGCATTGCCTGATCAATGCCCAGGTCAGCTGCTGCAGAGACGACAGACTCCTGATCTCCCGCTTCTCCGTGCGACCCTTCGACCACACAGAAAGATTTCTAGCAGAGTACTAAACCGATCCTTTGACTATAGTTAACTTATCAATCCACAGTAGCAGAGAACTCCAGGAACGCCAGCAAATGATTCTTCGCAGACATAGTGCAACTGGACCACTCTCAGAGACGTTGTGTCCTGTGTCGCTGCTAAAGCATTATAACACAACCAAGAAATGGCAGGGCTGTTTCAAGGAGAAAAACGCTGCTATCCTTTATCTCATTGAAGTCAAACCACATGCACGTTTGCATTTGGAGAAGTGACCAACTGCTGCTAACAAACCTTTTCATGAGCTAGCTGTACATACTGTATTATGGGACTGTGATGCCCAGAGCACCTGCTGACAAAGAAAAGCAACAGCAATACAGAGCTTTGCTGAGCAGCGAATCCGCACAGCTTCCCCTCAGCAACAAAGAAGATATTCTGCCCCACACGGTCATCCCAGACAGCGAGAACATCCTAAAATGGTGGGGGTGTTACTTTAAGCAACGATCACGCCGATATCCCAAATGATATTCTGCTAATTACCGCGCACCATGCCGTTCCTCACTGGATAGTACTATCACCCTCCATCCAGAACGTCAACTAATTTCTGAAGAGAATGAATCCCGGCCACTCCAGGGCCAGATAACATTCCGACGGAATTCTCACACACGGTGACCACGTGTGGGGTAAATATTTGATGCTCTTCAGATTGAAAATATGTAAGACCAAGACCCTCCCCAGTGATATCCGCGGTGCTAACATCATTAACGCTTTTAAGAAGGGGGACAAGGAGAACTGCAACAACTATTAGGAAATATCCTTACTAATCCTCGCGAGTAAAATTTCGTCAGGATTCTACTTGGCTGCCTCTTCATTCTCGTCGGAGACGTCCTACCAGTGCCTCGATGTGGTTTTCAACTTTTGAGCGGGACTATAGATATGATTTTTTCGTCAACTACAAGAGAAGAGCCTTGAACAAAAACAGCTAAAAATGGTCGTGTTCTGGGAACTAAAAATTCCTCCCAGAAATACCATGTGGGCTGTCCTCGCAAAGTATTGTTGTTTACTCGATTTCGTCAAGCTTGTGCGTTCCCTCCATGACGAAATGGTTGCGAGAGTCTGCCATTAGAACTATCTCTCTCTCATGCCTATTCCCCATCCACGGCGGCCGTAAACAGGGTTGTTTTCTAGTTCCGTCGAATCAATGCTAAACGCGATGGCACCAGACATACTCTTGATCAACCTACAATTCCGTATGAATAGAAGAGTTTTCAATCTCGTTCAACGCTAGAACACGAAGTGCAGAATGCTGACAACAATGCTACCCTACCGTAGACTGCATAGAAATTGAAGTAGCTAGAAGACGCAAATAACTCTTACTACGAACTTTTTGGGGTGCAGATCATCATGGTTAAAACGAATACCCTCGTCCAAGATTAACCCAGACTGATTTTCCCAAAACGTAACACTACAGTAAACAACCAACCATCCAAAGAAGTATGTTAGTTCTCCTTGCCAGAACCGTCCTTATATCTGCACTAACATGCAACAAGGTCGTGGAGAACTTGATTAGGGCAGCCGACTCAACATTTAATTCTCTTACCTGTCGCGTATTCAACAACCACGCACTTACATTGACCACTAAATAATGTTATTTCAGGCAGTGGCTGTCTCCACTCACTTGTACACGTATGAGACGCTGTATAGGAGCGATATAAAAAAAACTGGAACGATTCCAACAATGTAAAAAGAGGTAGATGTTGCAAATTCTCTAGGAGGGCCACATTATCTATTTTGAAGTCCTAGAGCAAACCTCACTGAACAGCGGTGAGATTACTATTATCGGCTATTGCTTCCAGTACAAAATAGAAAATTCCACAGATAATGTTCTATGAAGAATTGGCTCATGTACGTGGCCAGGAAGAACCCCTAAATGTGCTATAAAGAAATTCAAGCGAACCCTGGCTCTAAAAACACCGATCTCTCCTCTAGGGAGGCAACTGCAAAGGACATGAAAACGTGGACAGGTTCAACAGACTATTGCATTGAGGAATATGATGTGAGTATGAAGAGTCTTTGAGGAGAAGAAGATAGCGAAGGACACAGTCTTGACACTTATCCTCCATTTCGAACACTGTCCCCGAGTCTTCCACCAGAGATCCTGACTTAACAGCCACATTATACATAAATACCACCTCAAATATCATAGGATTAGAGACAAACGACATGACCCTATTCCCAGACCCAAGTGGGAGCCGATGATGATTATTAATCATTTATTTATTGTAATCACATCTTTACATAAGATTTTTTTCTTGAACATGAGGTACAGTCATTTTTACGCTATATCTTAACACGTTCGTCGTCTTTCAAAGGAAACAAGTTTGCATTTTCTTGTAGTCTATCCATGCCATGATTAAGTCCATTTCTCTACTCTTTATTTCCTTCAGAATTCTTTGGTCTATATATTTGAGCTCATGAGTTTCTTAGTTCCCATTGTTGGTAATTTTTCTGTCCTCGGTAAATAATCTGAGAATATGAAGGAAATAATACATTTCCTCCCAAAGTTTTGCTTGTAGTATTTTAGGTAAACAAATTATAAGGTCTGTAGTTGCTGGGGATGTTCCTTTTTCTGTGTCTTTATGCACCATTGCGGTTCTATCTTGGTCATCCATTCCGAAGCATGTGCTTCCTGGATACATCTTTTCAGGTTCTGAATTAGCCTTTCATGTAGTCTTGTGAATTTTAAACCCATTATGCATGTATTCCATTGGTATTTAGCGTTCTACAGTTTGCCATTTTTTTTTGTAAGGTTGTTTTGATGCTTCCCTTTGTGATTTCCTTCTCTGCCCTTCCTGTAGTTCGCTGTGACTCTTATTTCATGTCTTTCAGCCATTCTGCATTAATATTATGATCCTGTTGTTTTGCTCATGTCTGAACCCAATAGCGGTGTGTTGTGACCGGTTATTCTATTTTTGTTTTTACTCAATTGAAATTCTTATAAGATTAGATTTCATTATTTTTAAAATTCCTATTTTGCTTGCACTGTAAAGATTGGTATTGGTATCGTCATAATCATCATTTGGAATTGTTCTTTCGTCAGTTCTTCATGTCTTTTATTAAGCCTCTTACTGATAGTCGCATTTCTACTTTTCCATCTTTTTTTGTAGTTTTATCTTGTTTATCAATGCTACGTCGTTTTGAAGTTGGTTGATCTGGGGTTCCACCCTCACTTCTTATCCACGTTTTGTCGATCCATTTTCTTTTCCCTGTATTTTTCTGCTTTAATCGTCATACTTATTATCTTGCCACCTGCATAAATTAAAGTGTTAATATCTGTAATGGTATCTGTTGGGATGGCCAAGAGGAGTTTTATAATCTTCTCCTATATGTCTTTGATTTCTTTCACTCCTGGTGTCTTAGGCGGGAGCGCCTTAGTTTTATCGTTCATAAGTTGACTGATGCTTTCTATTTCAGCTGATTGATTTGCGTTCAATTCCGTTGCTTCATAGATCGCCGTCTCAATATTTGAATTTCGTAGGCTTTCTACATTTGGAGATTCTACAGGTGGACTTCCAGTGGTGATGTTCTTTGGATTGTTCTATCATTTGTGATTTGTTGTATTTCCATTAATTCTAGATTTCAAGGCCAACCTATTTTGACAAGTTTAGATTCGGCCGCAATTTTTGTTTTGCGTATGGTACGCGCTGGGCGTGCCCCATAGCTCTTTCATTTCTTTCTGATATCCTAGGTCTTTAGCGAGACGTCCAAACTTGCATTCCATTACAATACTATTCTCCTCTGTTGTCCATTTTTTCTTCGGGTTTTTGGCCGCTGTTTGTTAATTTGGTGAATATTTGCTTGATCCGTATATCTTTGGTACCTGAAATAAGATTTGGTATGTGGCTGAAATTAGAAGAAGGGTCAATATTTGCAAAATGAAACCAAGTCTCCCATGTCCGACACTGAGGAATCTTTGTTTTGGGTCCAACGTTTCGTATTATTTGTAGGCTGCATATTTCACAATCTGTTGCATACATAGCCAAATATTGTATTGTCCGTAGTTCTGTAAGAGAGATAATGTTTACCTCCCACCTAGATGTGAGATAATGTGCATTATTACAGTTGCATAAAGGACATAGACTAACGTAGATACACAGATGCAAACATTTTATTATTATTATTATTATTATTATTATTATAATATTATTATTTTTATTGTTATTATTATTATTATTATTATTATTATTATTATTATTATTATTATCATTATTATTATTATTAATGCTAGGGCAAATGATAATATTAATAACAAAATAGAAAACATGCTGGCAATCAAAAAGATATTGCAGAGTAAAGATTGATGAAGCCTGTAAACGAATCAAACAATCAAATTAAATGTCCAATACAGGAGCGATGGTTGGAAACATGAGTTCGACTAATAGAAGTTGTCGTTGGCAAACGTTTATATAGTTGAATTAATTAAATGAATATGTGACTAATAAAAACATACAAATGTCCTTCGGAAGGAAGCAGCAACTTATATTTTTCTTAGATTAAATACATATATATATATATATATATATATATATATATATATATATATGCATATATATATATATATATATATATATTTATATATATAAATTAATGTATTTTTAGGCGATGTATACATTGTTTACGGCGAATATGCCTCTCTCTCTCTCTCACTCTAAATATATATGTGTGTGTGTGCGTGTGTGTGTCTGTCTAATGGAAACAGACGTTTAATAAATAAATAAATAAATACAGAGGGTATTGTGTAATTATCCATAAAATAACTAATATTTACCGGTATATTGCATAAATCTAATTTTTCCAAACATGAATTTGGTTATAATCTTACTTGACTGAGTTTCGGAGCAACAGTTTCAATATTAACATGAGCAATACAACACAGGACAGTATATTATATTTCTCATCTGTGTATAGCAAAATAAATAAGAGGAATATTCCATGTAGTTTATGAGCCAAGGAAAGAGTCATGAAGAAAGACGCGAACAACAGAAAGAATATATCGTGTAAAAACATTAATAAAAAGGGTTTTCGGGTTTTCCACCTATTTAACATCATTGTAACATCATTCACTTAGTTGCAATGGAAACTAAAACATTTAGCGCTTCAGCCTTAGTGGGTTTTCATTTACGCTATTGTCAAAGTGTTATGAAAATGTTAACATTTACTCGATTTAAACGTAGAAATACATATTTGAATATGCGTAGAGCATCACTTTTGGTTGACTTACACGTAACATGTTTAAATTTATTTTCTAATTCTTTACCATTGGTTCTTATCGATTAACGACCAAATCGAATAGGTTTCATATGTTAACACATTTATTTATGAAATTTAAGTTTTTAGATTAGTAATTGAGAGAGTAGTTTGGTAAAAGCATCGTCTACAAAAATAAATAGTTATATTATATATATATATATATATATAGTGGGAGATAAATATAAAGAGAGAGACAGACAGACATACAGACAGAGATAGAGGAGAGATAAATAGATAACCAGATTGATGACAGCCAGATATATTTCTGGTGATGACTGATAAATATAAAACTTTTGTGGGTGTAATACAATGTATCATGTTTAGTTTGTATATATATATTTTTGTATACATCTAGATATTTATATCGATTGCTTCAGTAAAACACACATTCTTATATAGTTGCCCAATAGTGTACAATTAGTGTTCGTTATTGAGCAAAATACATACGAATATTACGTATTCAGAGAAACACACCAAATTTTCTTGAAAATCATTTAAAAAGTGTGATTTTGCTTTTATTGAAAACACATCATAAGTCGATGTGAAGAAGATTCTACCAAGATAACAGCATACAAGCACTGCATAATCATATATATATATATATATATATATATATATATATATATATATATATATATATATATATAGAGAGAGAGAGAGAGAGAGAGAGAGAGAAACAGTAATGGAAACACTAATTTAAGACTGCGAATATTATTTTACATGAATGTATTGTTTGATAGGATACTCAAATACGATGTTCATAGTATATAGCATTTGTGTATCCTGTCGAACAATAAATTCATGATAAGAATAATTTACAGTCTTACCTTTGTGCTCTTGTATGACAAATTATATTTCCCACCTTTGCTTGTATTAAGCTTTTGGTTTGTCTGGGATCGCTATATAAATATTAATATTTATATTTACTTCAATTTACATGAGCTTTTGGCTTTAAAACTAAATGTCTCTTTCTTTAAATAAATATATATATATATATATGTGCGTGCGTGTGTGTGCGTGTGTGTGCGTGTGTGTGTGCGTGTGTGTGGGTGTGCGTGCGCACATGTGTGTGTGTGCCGGTGTATTATTTTTCAACAATATCCAAAAAATAAACTATACTCAACATTTCATTTTGAAAACCTTTGGTGTATTATATTCATAACGTGCCATTTTTAGTTTTGTTAATGTTTCTTCATATTAGATTGTTAAAATGCGGTTTTATATATAAAATTAGACTTTACTAAAGTATCTTTTTGAATTAAAGTGTGAAAAACAATATGTTTGAATGTAATAAATATTGTTGGGGCTATTATTTTAGGTGAACATAGAATATTATTTGTTCATATATATATATATATATACATATATACACATATATATGTATATATATATATATATATATATATATATATATATATATATATATATATATACATATATATTAGAAAGCATTTTTATTTGTAACGTTTTATTCAGTGATTCAGTTTTACGCGGTTGGCATTTTCTATACAACCTTTTTTTAAATTCTGGCTCATATAATCGCAATATTTATTTTTAAATACTACTAAAAACAGTTAAAATAATCTATCCCTTAGGGTGAGCAAAGAAGGGTTGTAAAGTACTTGCATTTACAACAAATATAGTGATTATTGTTTTTTCTTTGTTGTCCACTTGTATCTCATGACGATCTTCGTTTTTATGAGTCTGCTGATGATTACATAATCGAATGCTGGAACCACAAGTACGGGTTGGGCAGGGATGGTTTAGCGAGCATGTCTTTTTGCACGCTTCGCTGTATTGTACTGTATATGCTGCATATCTATACAGTTTTTGAGAATAGGAAGCGGCAGCAATCCCCGCAGTAAACAAGTTCTTTTAGTAAAAGGAGCTCTATTTGGCACGCCATAAACGATTATTTGAAACGCTTTCAATGACAAGGTCCCTACATCGGCATAAGGGTAAATGGCCGTAAAGGATTCTACGCGGTAGTCTGTGGCTGGCCATTCGAATGATATGCCTAAGCCACATGAGGCTGCCTCAAGTTATCATAGACTCAGCGCTACAGCTGCCTGCCCTTCAATTACACATTTGTGCGCGGCACTCTGTCCCTCTGTGAATCTTCTGGAGACATTTTCAGATGGACGATCTCCAGATGCTTCATGCACGAACTATAACAATCATATGAGAAGTCTAGACACCTGCCCTATTAGATGTTGATTACATACATCCATACTCCCGCGCCTACCCATTCGAACACACACACATGTATGTGTGTGTCTGTGTGTTGACACACCGATTCTTGACAAATAATCGAAGTTAAGCAACGTTGGGCCTAGCCAGTAACATAATAATATATAGTACAAGATTAGTTTCAACTGAAAGACTCACATTTTTATATAACTTTCGTATATCTCATCGTGGATCTATTTATTATAGCCGTTTCGTAAAGGCAAGGAAAATGTTTATGATTCAGTAGAAATTTTTCAGCCCGTTTATTCTTCATATGCGATTTACTTTCGATGTTATACAACACAAAGTCGTTTTGTACTTAGTAACCTGGTCGTTTTTTTTAGAAAAGTAATTCCAGGACTATGCTGACCATAATGGCCGACAGGTAACAACATAGTCATGGAATTGCTTTTTCCAAAAAATCACGCCAGCATATATATATATATATATATATATATATATATATATATATATATATATATATATATATATATATATATTTCAAGTTTCAAAACCACGGTAGCGTGATCGCTTCGCATGACGAGGCTCGGGTTTTGAATCCCAAGTTCAGATATATCGAACTGATGAGCCCAAATGAGGGTGAACCCCGAATCCTGGTAGAGTGATATGTGTGTGTGTGGGGGTGTACTATAGTACTAGTATATTGTGACAGGATAATTTTTCTTTTTGTGTTCTGTTCTAGTTTAGATGTGTTTATGTATGATATTTCTTTTTTACATTTCCCTCGATGCTTAAACATATTTCAACCATTGAAATATTCCAAAGTTAAACTCATTGTACATTACTATACATTAAAAACAAATCATTTACTTATTTGAAATAACTTGACACTCGACAGCAATTTATTCGAAACTAGAAATAACTGGTACGATTATAAATGTCCTATAGGAGAATGTGTAACCGAAAACATCAAATATATTGGCATGACTAGAACCAGTATATTTCGACGTCTTACATGTAACCTATCTTGCCCGAACAGCTTCATCTACTAACACCCTGCAGCACATGACACTTTCAAAAAGGAATTTAGGACCATATTTATTGAAACACCGCCATTTTAGCCGCCTCACATTGTGATCTGCACCTTGTAACGATTGAAGTCCTACTCATTCGTATAAAAAACGGTTATCAATCAGGCTCCATGTCAGGCGGATTGCAAGCTTAAGTGATTTTAATGATTTTAAAAGATTTTAATCGAGTTTTATATATGTATTTTTATATATGTTTTTCTGTAACTTCTGTTGGGTCTGACGAGGCTGTTGGATCGTAAACCTGGTCCAACATCTGAAGCATATGAAACCAAACCGATAAAACGATAATAAAAAAAACACATATTTGCTCTGCAATAGTATTGAGCACTCTCTTCAGGTTTTTACTAATTACCTGTTTTACCATATATATATATATATATATATATATATATATATATATATATATATATATATATATATTGAAAAGAGAGCGAGATGCGTGTGCATATATATAGTCATCTCATACAATTCTATTTCTCTGTATCACAGTTAATCAGTATTGATAGATAAACAATTTCCCTAATTAGGATTGAAACTCGACCGCCTAGGCGGCATTCCGTGCTTCTATCCGTTACATTATTTATTTGACTGAAAATACAAACAATTTAACTCTATTCTTAATTTAATATGTATATATATATATATATATATATATATATATATATATATATATATATATATATATATATATATATATGCATATATATATGCATATATATATATATATATAGTGGAGATGGTAATTAATAAAAACTGAAGAAAGTGCTCAATACTGTTGTAGAGCAAATATGCGTTTTATTTTTTATTATTATTACTGTATCTTTCTGTTAAGTTACATTATTGTTTCGGCTACACGGCCGTTTTTTTGGCCGTCTGTAAAAGTCTGAGGACGCTACAGACGGACAAAAAAACGTCCGTGTAGCCGATACAATAATGTAACTTAACAGAAAGATACGGTAATAAAAAATAAAACGTATATATATATATATATATATATATATATATATATATATATATATATATGTACTTGCCATTCCTTCAGCAAAACAGACTACTGTTCATTTTGTTTCGGTACGTTTGATTTACGGAAAAAAATCAACCTGCATGTTTACATTAAATATTTTTATTTCCTATAATCATAAGATTAACAAAATTTCTTGCATTTGATGACTCCACGAAAGAAAATATCTAATATTGACACAAACATTGATTGTTATCTGTGCATCAAACGGATCTGTTTAAAATGTATTGAAAGTTGTCACATTGAACGAATGATTAGTACGATGAATAGAATCGGTAATTCTAGACTTGAACTTGTCGGTCAGTGTTCGCATAGACGGATAATTAATTCCGCATCTATTTGTTTCTCGTCTGTTCTGTTTGTTTATATTTTGGTGTTAGAACTGCATTTCCCTTAGTGGCAAAGGATGTTTTTCTTACGTTACACAAATTCATGAAATTTATATGTTTATTTGTCAGTTTGCTGCTGGCAATATGGGGTTACCCGCCTTAGATTTGCATAAGAACATAATTTCTGTCTAGCACGTTTTCCTCCTTGAAATCTGTAATTTATGAACACCGTCTTAAAGTCTTTGCTCATGCCAATATGCCAAAAATTAAAATAATAAAGATGGGGAGGGAGTGTAAGCACTTTAACTTGAGTTATCTCCCTTTGGCGTGTTCAACAAATTTCTTAATGGTTGAGTCAACGCGCTCTCATAAAAATGTGTTTTTCTGCTGTAAAAAAAAAAAATACTCGATCAAATTAAATGATCTTTTTTTTCAAAGATCTTCAGTCCAAAACAGATACGTACAATATAACATTTTTTTCGTTATTTTCATTTTTTTAATGTCTTGACTAAACTGTACAAGCACCTTTTTTTCGAACAAATAAATAATCTTGGCACTTGTACAGTTTAGTCAAGACATTAAAAAATGAAATATCAAGAAAAGTTTGGATTAAAATTTTGCACCAACCTCTCAAAACCATTCAATGAATTTGGTGTCACTCTGGATGAAAACCTTCTCTCTGTCGAAACAAAAAAAAAACTTTCAGTCGTTATACAGATTTATAAAACATTTCAACTCTCTCTTTTCAGCGAATATATTTTATTCTATTGTACATATTATTTACTTCATTTGTATTGTTATTTGTAATGTTTCCTTTATAGGAACTACATGCTCACTGCTTTATGCTCCAGCTATTATATAAGTGATATTGCATTTGTTTTGTATTTTGAATAAACCTGTCATTGACTCTCGATGATTTTGTTGATGGAACGGCCTTCAATTTTTTTACGTATATATATATATATATATATATATATATATATATATATATATATATATATATATATATATATATATATGCATACAACCATGTGTGTGTATGTGTGTGTGTGTGTGTGATACGGGGGGGCACAGGCCTTGTCAATGTGAAAAAAAATATAAAGTTAACAAATATGTTTAATACAAAGAAAAATTATATTTTATTAAACCAAAGTCTTCATTCGTACAAAGTTAAATACATCCGTGTAACGTAATAAATCTTTTACCATCTTAAACAATCCTTTGCTGTTACAATCATCGGTATATAGACGTTGAATCCGTTATATCAACACGTTATTTATTTTAAACCCTCCAGTATCTTCCTCGACCACTGATCATGTGATACCTGCTAGACGTTCTAATATTTACATTGCATATTTCAGCATTTAATCTAGTATAAATTCGTCACATTCAGAAGACAACGGATCTTCTCTGTGTAATTGATTAGTTGTGGAACGATGACGACGGGGCATTTCTTGGTATTTTTTGTTAGTGTTCATCAGGCGTCAAGTCTGTAAATAAAAAAACAAACAAACATGATATCTATATATTTATATTTACATATATACATGAATACACAAGCATATGGACACATGTACAACCCCTATATATAAATATATATATATATATATATATATATATATGTATATATATAATATATATATGTATATATATATATTATATATATATAGAGAGAGAGAGAGACAGAGACAGAGAGATAGATAGATAGATAAATAGATAGATAGATAGACAGATAGATGGATAGAAATATGAGAAGAAGAAGAAGAAGAGACATGTAAAGTAGAAATTTACAAAAAGTTTTTATATTCGGCAGAATACTCAAGATGTGGTTGAACTCTGAATGAACTGTCCGCATTAACTGTTTTCAATATTAATATTTTCATGTTTTTTTTTGTGACTACAAGACATAAAACTTTTAGTTTAATGCTATGCAGTAAGCAGCAAATAAATAGAACCATTAAAATGTTTAGCGTATTTTTTTTGCTAACAGTTTTTCCTCTGATGAGGAGAATTTGCATTCTTTGAAACACCGCGCATTAAGGAGTACCTAGCAACCAGCTTTCGAGTATTCAGCAAATTAGTGACAACATTTAGTGAATTTATACTTTACATTTCTGTTCTTATTACTATTTATCGTAAGCTCTACTATCATTACGCATGTATTGAGCTTTTTTTACTTGGTTGGGATTAAGATATAAACAACATTATTTATATTTGATTTCGGAATTTGCTTTTTCCTTAATTAGTAAATTCCTCCTCGGAGCGTTTCTGTCAATATATATATATATATATATATATATATATATATATATATATATATATATATATATATATATATATAAA